>NC_090730.1:81705412-81712734 GCF_036898095.1 Palaemon carinicauda | reverse complement strand
TCACTAAAACGAACATGAAAATTCACGTCTCCGGTTTTCCTCTGTGACATTGTCTGTCTTGTAAACTTGTTATGTCCTGTTGCCTTGATGTTTTGTATATAAAGGAGAGTGTTCTATAATATTATAACTCAGTTGATTGCATCCTGCCTTTGAGTTCACAACCTTCTCTCGGCCAGTCACAATATATATATATATATATATATATATAACGGATTTTGAGCGAAGCGAAAAATCTATTTTTGGGTGAGATGGCCATGTCGTCCTGATGGAAGTTCCTATAGGGTAGCTTCCTAGGGTATATTACAACTACGGCGATATTCCCAGAGAATTTACCTTAAGGTACCCAGAATTCTAACTCCTGGAGCGAATATCCCTAATGAAAGGGATATCGCGACATATCAGAGGACGTATTCTTGACACGCCACATGGCAATCTGCACCCCAAACAGAGATTACGTATCGAGGGGTCAATTGGCAAGAAACGAAAACGGGAAAGAAAAAGGGGGAGCCGCTCCCAAGGCTCCCTATTCTCCAGTTTCGTAAGCGTGCCTGGCGCTAATCCTGGCGCCATCTGTATTCCTTGTAGCGTACACGAGGTGCTACAGATACTGTATGTAGGGAGGGGTCCTACCAGCCCTTTCATAGAAAGGGAAGGGCGGGTCCATCAGGACGACATGGCCATCTCACCCAAAAATAGATTTTTCGCTTCGCTCAAAATCTGTTTTTTGGGCTCAAGCCATGTCGTCCCTGATGGAAGTATACCAGAGCATTACTGTATCTGTGGATTCTCAGAACGTGCCCGGTCGAGTAGACCTAGAGACCTAAGATGTTACCGTTATACATCTTTTCAACTAACCATAAACCATGTTAGAGCTTCCTGCCCCCTACAGGGAAGAGTCTTACTAGACTCTGGAAAAGTCTCGAAGAGTACATATACTTATGTATGAATACCAGGCAAGCTAATATAGTGGTCTCACCCTATATTAAGTAAAGCATAGTTTGTAAAGAACCACTGCGTCAATATGAAATATCGACCAGTTCTCCGCACAATACTTGTATTGGACAAAGGTTTATACCCGCATAGGAGGAAACATGTAAAACCGCCACCGTCCCCTTCTGGGACGGAGTCCTGCCGATAAGGGAAAGCATAAACCAATGCAACATAGCTTGCATACAGGAACAATCTATTAGAATTATCCCAGATAAATATACATAGAATGAATGCTCAATTATATCAATAAATTGACACAGGTGAAGGAGACGCAAGGTTCTCAAGCACAAGTTTATTGATAGACAATAAACAGACAGGTTAACAACAATTCTATATATATATATATATATATATATATATACATATAAGAAGAGGATAACCAAAACTTTAAGCATAAGTCTGATAGTAAACAGAAACTTGTTTATCTGAAAGAAAAACATTAGTGCCACTTTTAACATACCGAGGTATGAAGGTCAGAAAAGTCTGTATTACTAATCAGTTACATTAGCGTTAGAAACGCTCGGCACACATGTCTGCACTTATGCTAGGTTCACCTTTGGAAGTGGAACAGTCAACGTGGGCACCTCAGTGCCCTCACTTAGTTTGTAGCACAGAATGTAACTACACACTCACCCTGGAATTAATTGTCCCAATTAAAACCACTGTTCCTCGCAGAGTTAAACAGCAGGGTTAACGACGCAACCCACTGCTACCAACAGAACTCTTTAGTTGCTCCACTTGCTTCGCATAGTGGCGAAAGAACACTCTGGAAGACTTCCAGCCAGTGTATGAACGGAGATGTTCAAAATCCATACAATTAAGGAAATTTAAGGATGAAGCAACTTTCCTCGGATCGTGACTTGCGGGGTGTACTGTCAGGATCCGCTCTGCGAATAAAATATGCGATTTTCGCCCTGAATTGATTCAGTGATAAATTTGAGCCTGATGTTTCTCCCCTGAATAGTTGACCACCCTAGAAGTCTGAAGTTCTATGAAGATAGACCTTTAGGCATTCTACTGGACATAGAGATGCATCTCCTTTCAGAGGGCAGAATCTCCAGGGACCCCACCTGTTGGTGGGTAACTCATTCTTGGTGAGAAACAAAGGATCCGGAAACAGGTTCAGTTCTCCCCCATCCGGGAACTGAACACGACCTTCCTCTCTCGAGAGGGCTACAATCTCCCTAACCCTGGCCCCGGACGCGAGTGGAAATAGGAAAATAACTTTTTGGGTCAAATCCATTAACGTACCCTCCTCATCTGCTCCACAGAGAAGCGAAATGAAGAACTTTGTCTAAAGACCATGAAATGGGCTTTGGAGGTGCTGAAGGTCTGAGCCTAGCGTAGGCTTTCAGAACTTATTGCCTTCTAATAGATTTGCACTTATTTTCCTCTAGGAAGTCTATGTTGGCTTCCGAAATCCCGAAACGCTTTCTCACCGCTAGGGAGAGAAACTCATGAGCGGCAGGATCCCGGGTTTTCTGTAATGAAGCGCAGACAGAAGACTTCTGGACTCGCTGGGTCAGAACTGGATATGGGTAGCGGTAGAAACTTCAGTCGTAGTTCCAATGCCAGGAGGAACCACACGCTGTTCGAACCACTTGTGGGTCACTATTGCCGCTACCCCCCTTGAAGGATCTCAGTTGTTGAGGACCCTCAACGAAGAGGTAGTGAGGAGGGAACAGATAAATCCCGGACCATCTGTTCCAGTCGAGGGGACATCGCGTCCACTGCTTCCGCTAAGGGGGTCCTCGTACGGGGACACGTACAGGGGCAACTTTTTATTGTTTTTTCGTCGCAAAGAGGGTCTATCTGCAGTTCTGGGACTTGTTCAGAATGAAGGGGAATGATCCTGCGTCTAAGGACCATTCCGACTCTATCGGTGTGAACCTGTATAGAGCGTCCGCTGTCACATTGCGGACTCCTTGAAGGTGAACTGCCGACAGGTACCACTTCTTCTTTGCCGCCAATCGGAAGATGGCCAACATCACCTGGTTGAGAGGTGGTGACCTCGATCCTTGTCGATTCAAGCATCTCACAAATACCTCGCTGTCCATCACCAACCTTATGTGGATCGAGTGACGCGGGGAGACTTTCTTTAAGGTAAGGAGCACTGCCATAGCTTCTAGAAAGTTTATGTGAAAGGTCTTGAATAGCTTGGACCAAGTCCCCTGGACTTTTTCCGATGAGAGTGACCTCCCTGTCCCTCCTTTGAGGCGTCTGAGTGAATTGTCACCGACGGGTGAGGTGGCTGAAGAAGAACCGACTTCTTTAGATGTCTGGCTTGGGACCAAGGCCTGAGAAGAGTACGTAGCCGAAGCGGAACTGGTCTTCTCAGATCTCTTCGCGCGTTTGATGCATAACTTCTCCAAACTCCGGTTGCATCCTTTAGCTGTGCTCTTAGCACTGGGTCTGTCACCGAGGCAAACTGGAGAGAGCCCAGTACCCTCTCCTGTTCGCGTCTTGATATCCTTTCAGAATCTAAAAGTCTCTTGACAGAACCCGCTATCTCCTTCCTTTTCTTCGCCGGGATGGAGAAACGGTGTGATATTAAGTCCCAGTGGATTCCCAGCCACTGGAACTTTTGAGATGGAGAAAGTCGAGACTTTTTTCTGTTGATCTTGAAACCTAGATCTTCTAGGAACTGGATCACTTGACTGGAAGCTTGCAAGCATTCTGTCTCGGATGCTGCCCACACCAGCCAGTCGTCCAGGTAGGCTACTACCTGAATTCCCTTTAGGCGTAATTGTTTGAGAGCTACGCTCGCAAGCTTCGTGAAAATCCTTGGGGCTATATTTAGCCCGAATGGCATGGCTCTGAAGGCGTATAGTCTTCGTTGTAGCTTGAACCCTAGGTAGGGGGAGAGTCGACGGTTGATTGGAACGTGCCAATAGGCGTCTGACAAGTCTGTGGAGACGGAATATGCCCTCTTGGGCAGTAAGGTCCTTATGTGTTGCAGTGTTAGCATCTTGAATTTGCAATTCACTATGAACTTGTTGAGTGGCGATAAGTCCAGAATGACTCTGAGCTTTTCCGAGTCTTTCTTAGGAACACAAAAACAGCCTCCCTTGGAATTTGATGGACTTCACCCTTCGGATCACATTTTTCTCCAACAGTTCTTGAACGTACTCCTCCAGAACGGGGTTGGAGTGTTGGAAAAAACCGAGGGCACGGGGGTGGAGTGCTGTACCAGCTCCAGCCCAGTCCGTTCTTGAGTAGGCTGTGGGCCCAGGGATCGAAGGTCCACCGATCCCGAAAATTCTGAAGTCTCCCTCCTACCGGCATCATCTCACTTGGACTGCCGTCCTGAGGTCTTGCCTCCCCGACCGCGACCGCCCCTGAATCCCCTTCCCCTTGAGGGGCGCCTAGACGAGCCTCTGGCTGCTCCTCTAGGCTTTGCTCGAAAGGAAGTAGACTGCCCTTCGAACATTGGGGAGAACACCGTGGACTGTGTCGACACGGCCTGGGGTACCCACTGGAAAGTGGTCGGGGTTTGTGCCACCATCTGGGGCACTGAAGGCATCGGCAACTGCTGTTGCTGTTACTGTTCAACTGGCTTGGCTGGCCGAGACGGTAGCCTAGGCCTTTTAGTCTTCCTCTTCGGTTGGGGACCCTCATCCGGGGAAGACTTTCTCTTGATAGACAGGCCCCACTTTTGGAGAAGATTTCTATTCTCCGTGGTGGCCTTATCCACAACTTCTTTGACCAAATCGGTAGGGAAAAGGTCTTTGCCCCAAATGTTGGAGGAGATTAGTTTCCTTGGCTCGTGCCTCACCATAGCCGAGGTGAACACGAACTCCCTACAAGCTCTCCTCGCCCTGACGAAGCTGTAAAGATCCTTCGTCACTGTGGCCAGATGAATCTTGGCCACTACCATGAACCTTTCATGGACCTTGGGGTCACTTGCCATCGTCTCAAGAGTGGTCTGAAGAGACATTGAGGCAGCCAGTCTTTCTTTTGTCTCGAGCTCTCTCCGCAAAAGAAAGTCAGACAGCTTAGGGAGGTTCTCACCGAACTGACGTCCGGCAATATCAGCCTCCAACTTCCCGACTGAGAAGGTAAGATGGACGTCCTTCCAGTCCTTGTGGTCCATGGGTAGGGCCAGCGACAAGGGTTTACACTCCTACAGGGAGGGGCAAGGCTTGCCAGCCTCGACTGCTTTTAATACAGCCGCAAACCCTTTCTGCAAAAAGGGGAAGGCTCTAGCAGGAGAGGACACAAAGGAAGGGAGCTTCTTGCTCAATGCAGTAACTTTTGAGTTTGTGAAGCCCCTCTCTTTCATCGAGGATGAAAGCAAAGCTTGAACCTTAGCTTGGTCCATCACTATGACCTCCTTCGGCTCTGTCTCCTCCTTTGAAGCTGGTTCCTTCCTCAACCGGACATAACAGTCCGGATATGACCCTTTTCTGGGCCAGAATTCCACTTCCTCAAGGGGAACTGAACCCAGCTTATCCGACATGACGATCTTTCCAGTCGTCATCGGCATGTGCTCGGCATATCTCCACGGGTTAGCATCTGAGCACAAGGGAAGGTCTTTCACATTGAGCCTTTTCTGGGGCCCACGTGATGCTGCAAGCTTCTGCATCCGCAGTTCCATTGCAGCCGCCTTCTCCATATTCTCCTTCTGCATTTGCTGGATCATTCCAACAATGGAGGAGAGGGCCTGTCCCAGCTCTACTGGGAGAGCGGACGATGTTGAGGGAATAGGTTCAGGTATCAGAACCGGAGCAGCCGACACCATCGTTGGTTTCTTCCTCTACGATGTCTGGGGCTTGATCGTCATCCTGGCCTCCTGCCAGGAGGTCTTCCTCCAGACGCTCGGACACGTCTGACATCCTGTCGCCCAACTGGATGTCTTGCACGGCGACCGCCACTTCAGCATCCACCTGGATCTGAACTAGGGGGATCTCCTCTTGAGGCTGGGGAATCACTGCATCAGCTGATGCCCTAGGGAAAAGGTAAGCCCTCATCTTCTCACTTGGAAGATAAGGTCCAGAGGTGTTCTTCTGGAAGCCCCTTACCCAGGTGCGAAGCTTCCCCCTTGCTATATCCCTTGATTCCGCTGTCCTAGGGGAATCAAAAGCTTCAGTAATCAGGTTAGAGCACATGGTACTTACCTGGGGGTCCCAATACCGGAGCTCACCTTTGGAGACAGCGCATGCTGCGTGCCTCCTACATAATCCATGTCCGCAGAGGTTCTTACTGCGGACGTTGCAGAAAGCACTTCCGCACTTCAGATGTATCTCCTGCAAAGAGAGGAAAATTTCCATGAGTATCAAGTGAACTATGTATCACTGGATATGCAAAGTTTAGCATAACAATTCAGAAAGGAAAGACACACACTTGTGTTTCCCTCACAACCAATTGTTGCAGCCTTCCAGATAATAAAATCGAATGGTTAATCTTTTCTAGAATAACCAATGCCAAGTTTTTCAGAGAAAACAGGTGGAGCTCACACCTAAGCAATGATTTTAAAATCCTGGATAATAGACAAGAAAGAACTCACTTTCTTATCTGTAAGGCAACAGCAAAGGGCTGTGCAAGACAACGCAAAAGTGTTAGAACACACAGTGCTGTACCAAAACTTATACTATAGTTTTCCTCTTTCAGTATATGTTATACTGAAGAATACTGGTACAGTATAGGAGGTTATGTGCCGGCCGGCCGGCACACACCATAACTAGCTTTAAAGTATACTACTTAACAGCTATAAGGCGGCAGAACGCTGTTACTGCTGGCCGGCAACAGCCAATGTCGGCTACACAAGGTAGCACCCCGGCTGCCGGCCACTGCTCCTAGCGACCGGCAGACAAGGGCTGACATTAGCCGGCCGGCAAAGGTAAACAACCGATGCCGGCCGGCAGCAAAAGAACCAGAGGACTACGACTGCCCGGCTGCCGGCCTCATAGGCCGGCAGCCGGGTCGGGTACAGCACTAGAAGAAAACAGAATGGATGCCGGGATAAGAGCGTAAACTACCTCCAAGCCCGGCAATCCGAAAGAGTGTATATAAGGAAGGGGAGAATCTAATTCAGGCTTCCTGACCAATGCCGTCTGGCTCTACAGGCAGGCAAGGATGAGGGACCAGACTCTGCCGGCCGGCAAGGGACTGAGTCAATTCCACATCCTAACCTATCCTAAGTCCAGATGTAGAATGACGTACAGTACTGTAATGGCTAGGCCATTACGGAGATAGAGGGGGAAGGGACAAAGGAGGGTCCTACCAACCTTGCTTTAGTGAAGGATCACCCGCAGCCAAGAAAACTCATCTTAGCCAAAGGGAGATCCAAGGAGGGAGGCCACCAATACGTGCCAGCTCCCAAAGAACCAAAG
>NC_090730.1:81677912-81697912 GCF_036898095.1 Palaemon carinicauda | reverse complement strand
TAGAGGAATAACATTACCAATTCTCCAACAAGTGCTAAAAGCTCCTCTTCTTGCTAACTTGCGCAAAATAACATATAACTTTGGAGCTAATAAATCTGCTGTCTTTATAAAAAAAACAAAGGAAATATACCATTTGGGTCTACACCTCCATAAGCATCAAGGTCCATCAACAGAGCTATAATCTCACGAGATTGAAAAGCTAAACTAGTTAGATTAGCCTCAGGAAAACATAAATAGGGAAGTTCAAGTTTTTCATTACTCTGTTTACTGTCAAAAACATCAGCCAAAAGGGTTGCCTTTTCCTTTGGACAGTGAGTGACTAAGCTATCTGGTTTAAGTAAAGGAGGAACTGTTGTATCTACACTAAAGAGTGCAGATTTAAGGGTAGACCACCATTTATGTTCCTTTCATGGTTAGATTGTACTCGTTTCCAGTTGAGGCATAAACTCTCTGAACAAAAGCTCGAAGCTGAGTATAGTTGTTCCATGTCAAATCTGATCTGTTACCCGTCCAATGATGATAGGCCTCCTGCTTCTCCAAATAAACACGTCTACAATCATCATTGAACCACGGTTTGTCCTCCACTCGGTACCTTAGCACACGAGAAGGGATATGCCTATCAATTATGTTGGCTAGCTTCTCATTCAAAGGGACAACAGGATCTACACTACTATATAATTGTGACCAATTCAAGCACAAAAAGATCATGCAAAATCCCATTCCAGTCTGCTTGGGATTTTATATAAATTTTACAAGAGTATGTTATATCCGGGACAGACTACTCAGTCTTCAATGCTAATGAAATCAAGGCATGATCAGATGTCCCGACTGGAAAACCAACCTTACTAGTTATAACGCCAGGGGAGTCAGTGTATACAAGATCCAAGCAATTACCAAACTTGTAAGTAGCTTTATTTATGATTTGTTCACAGCCTGATTCGGAGGCAAAGTCTAAAGGTCTTAAGCCATGGCGATCGGTAGGAGAGATAGAACCTAGCCACTCCCTATGGTGAGCATTAAAATCACCTACAAAGACAAAAGAAGCCTTTCTATCATCTTCTTGTATATTAGCCATAATGGTAAGAAGAAAATCGAAAATGTCTGGATTCCGGTAGATCGAACACAAATAAAAATTGTTATGCCTGCCACAAACTTTTATTACCTGAATTTCATGACATCCACATTGATAGCAGGACTTATGAGAAGCAGGGTACTCGGTCCTAATATACACCGCCATTCCCCTGGCCCAAGGGATGGCATCAAGTTTCAACATTATTGGTTCTTA
The DNA here is from genome assembly GCF_036898095.1 of Palaemon carinicauda. Classification (NCBI taxonomy): domain Eukaryota; kingdom Metazoa; phylum Arthropoda; class Malacostraca; order Decapoda; family Palaemonidae; genus Palaemon; species Palaemon carinicauda. The sequence goes on along the minus strand of NC_090730.1, from coordinate 81,696,627 downwards.
AACCCAGTTATAGTAGCTCAGATGAGTGCCTCATATTAGAAACCAAAGTTTTTGAGCACAAATGAATATCCTACTGTCTGGACGCAACTGTAAGATCTTGGATATTTGCATGAAGACGACAAATATTGCAGTACAGAAGACGACATTGATGAAATCTAGGACGTACTGGTCCAGGATTTCACTCAATGTCTGCAGACAGCATAAGAATGAATAGAAATACTTAAAAAAATATATTAACAAAATTATAACAAAAAAAATATGTACAGAATTAAAAATAAAGTGATTGAAGAAACACATAGCCTATAGTAAAAAGTCGGAATAACTGGTCAACATATATATATATATATATATATATGTATATATATGCATATATATATTTATATATAGAAATATATATATATATATATATATATGTATATATATATATATATATGTGTGTGTGTGTGTGTGTGTTTGTGTGTGTGTGTGTGTGTGTGTGTATATTTACAATATATATATATATATATATATTTACAATATATATATATATATATATATATTTCTTTATTTATATATATATATATATATATATATTTATTTATTTATATATATATATATATATATTTATATATAAATATCTATATATATATATATACATGATATATATATATATATATATATTTATATATATATATATATATACATATATATACATATATATATATGTATATATATATATATATATATACATATATATATATGTATATATATACCCTCATTATATATATATATATATACCCTCATTTATATATATATATATATATACCCTCATTTATATATATATATATATATATATATAAAACGGATATATATATATATATATATATAAAACGGATTTTGAGCGAAGTGAAAAATCTAATTTTGGGTGAGGTAGCCATGTCGTCCTGATGGAAGTTCCTGAAGGGTAGCTTCCTAGGGTATATTTGACTACAGTGATATTCCCAGAGAATTTTACCTTAAGGTATCCAGAATTCTAACTCCTGGAGCGAATATCCCTAAATAAATCTAACACGTATATCTCATAATATCAGAGGACGTATTCCAGACACGTCACATAGCTATCTTCACCCCGAACAGTATTAACGCTTCGAGGGGTTACAGTGACTAGAATCTGAAACAAAAATGAAAAAGAGAGCCACTCATAAGGAATCTCTCCTATTCCGTTTCCAGTGTGTATCTGATGAAGGCGGTAGCGCCCCTCTTTATCGCTTGTAGCGATATACGAGTTGCTACAGATACTGTATTATAGGGAGGGCTCAATAAACCCTTTTACAATAAAAGGAAGGCCGGTCCATCAGGACGACATGGCTACCTCACCCAAAAATAGATTTTTCGTTTCGCTCAAAATCCGTTTTTTGGGCTCAGGCCATGTCGTCCTGATGGAAGTTTACCAGAGCATTACTGTATCTGTTGATTCTCAACCGGTGCCGTACCCTCAAGAAAGTATTTTCCTGGTCCATCTAGACCTAGAGACCTATGATGTTACTGTCATACATCATTTTATCTAAGCATGAACTATGTTAGTGCTTCCTGCCCCCTACAGGGAAGAGTCGTACTAGATTCTGGAAAAAGTCTCGAGGAGTACATAATAACTATGGATGACAAAATGACAAGCTTATGTAGTGGTCTCGCCATATACATTATAAAGCAAAGTTTGTATAAGAGTCACCAATATCAGTATGAACTCCTGACATATTCCCCAATATGTCTACTCTTATTAACTATTGGATAATAGTTGTATCCGTATAGGAACAAAATTTGCATCTCTACCACCATCCCCTTCGGTACAACGTCAACCCTTCCTAAGGAAGGGTTAAAGTGAGTGGTTTTTTGCTTGAATCAGGGAACAATCTTAGAAGACACACCATGATAAAAATATCCATATTTTATTCTTAATGCTCAGTACATTTCTAATAAAATGAGTGTGGGCAAATAAGACGCAGGGTTCACTATGAACTAGTTTATCAAGATTTAATAAACATACATATCAGATCAACATTTATAAAATTTATGAAATGTGGATGATATCCATTAAAGCATAAAGAAAACAGGTTAACAGAAAATATTTTCTTCTAATAGGAAACAGATTTGCCACTTCAATCAAATTATTAATAATAATGATACAGTCTGTATACTGTTTATACACACTAGCGTAAGAAACGCTTGGCACAAGTGTCCGTATTATGCTATAGTTCACCAACGTCAATGGAACAGTTCGTAAGGACACTTTCGTGGCCTATCGCTCAGTGTGTAGTAACATACAGACTACACACCCACCCTCTTAATTAATCGTCCCTAATTAATTTCACTGTTCCTCGCAGATTTAAAACAGAAGGTTAAAGGATTCTACCTGCTGCTACCACAGACTTCTTGAGTTGCTCCAATTGCTTCGCATAGTGCATAAAGAACACCTTGGATGACTACCAGCCAGTGTACGAACAAAGATGTTCAAAGTCCATATAAATAAAGAAATTTAATGGAAGAAGCAACTCTTCTCGGATCATGACTAGCGGGTGTAGTGTCAGGATCCGTTTTGCGAATAACACAGGTGAGTTTCGCCCTTAGTTATAGATAACTTTGAACCCAAGGTTTCTCCTCTGAACAGCTGTCCTCCCATAAAGTCTGAAATTTTATGAAGATAGACCTTTAGGCACTCCACTGGACATAGAGATGCATATTCCTTCAGAGGGTAGATTCTCTAGGGACCCCACCTGTCGGTGGGTAGCTTGTTCTTGGTAAGAAACGTTGGGTCTGGAAATAGATTCAGTTCTCCCTTCAAGAACTTGACGTGGCCTTCCTCTCCAAAGAGAACCACCATTTCACTTACTCTGGCCCCCAAAGCAAGTACAAACAGAAATATGACTTTTACTTCAAAACCTTTTAAGCGCTTTAACAATAGTATTGTGTCGGCTGCTCACTTTTTCCTCCTCACTAAGGAGACAAAATCATGAGATGTAGGTTCCTGGTTTTCTGTGATGAAGTGAAAACAGTCGACTTCTGTACTCGCTGAGACAGGGATGGATCCGGTAGCGGTACGAATTTTAGTCGTAGTTCCAATGCCAGAGGGAACCACACGCTATTTGGCCACTTGTGGGCCACTATTGCCGCCTTCCCTTTGAAGGATCTCAGTTTGTCAAGGACCTTCAAAAGGAGGTTGTGCGGAGGGAACAGATAAATACTGGACCATCTGTTCCAGTCTAGGGACATAGCGTCCACTGCCTCCGCTAGCGGATCCTCGTATGGGGACACATAACGATCTATTTTCTTGTTGTCTTTTGTCGCAAAGAGGTCTATCTGCAGCTCCAGGACTTGACTCGAGATGAAGGAGAACGATCCTGCGTCTAGGGACCATTCTGACTCTATTGGTGTAAACCTGGATAGAGCGTCCGCTGTCACATTGTGGAACCCTTGAATGTGAACTGCTGACAGGTGCCATTTCTTCCTTTCTGCCAAACGGAATATGGCCAACATCACTTGGTTGATTTAAGGTGACCTCGACCCTTGTCGATTCAGGCATCTCACTATCACCTCGCTGTCTACAACCAGTCTTATATGGGTCGAGTGGCGAGGAGATACTTTCTTTAGTATCAGAAGTACTGCCATGGCTTCTAGAAAGTTGATGTGAAATGACTTGAAAAGATTGGACCAAGCTCCTTGGACTCTCTTCTGATGAGAGTGACCTCCCCCAGCATTCCTTTGAAGCGCCTGTGGGGATAGTTACTGACGGGGGAGGAGGTTGAAGAAGTATTGATTTCTTCAGTTGCTTGGCATTAGACCACAGCTTGAGAAGCGTTCGCAGTCGAGTCGGTAGTGGTTTTATTAGATCTCTTCGCACGTTTGATGCGTATTTTCTCCAGACTCCTGTTGCATCCTTTAGCTGTGCTCTTAGCACTGGATCTGTTATCGAAGCAAACTGTAGAGAGCCCAGCACTCTCTCCTGTTCGCGTCTTGATATCCGTTTGGATTTCAACAGTCTCTTGACAGATCCTGCTATCTCTTTCCTCTTCTTCCCAGGAATGGAAAGTCGATGTGACTCCAAATTCCAGTGGATTCCCAACAACTGAAATTTTTGACCTGGAGAAAGTCGAGACTTTTTGATGTTGATCTTGAATCCCAGATGTTCCAGGAACTGCATCACTATCTTAGAAGCTTGCATGCATTCTGTCCTGGATGCTGCCCACACCAGCCAGTCGTCCAAGTAGGCTACTACTTGGACGCCCTTTAGGCATAATTGATGGACGGCTGCGTTCGCGAGATTCGTAAAAATCCTGGGGGCTATGTTTAGCCCGAAAAGCATGGCTCTGAAGGCGTAAAGTTTTCTATTTAACTTGAAGCTTAGATAGGAGGAGAAGGTGACGATTAATTGGAACGTGCCAATAAGCGTCAGACAAGTCTATAGACAGTATATGCCCTTTTGGGCAGTAGGGTCCTTATGTGTTGAAGTGTGAGCATTCTGAACTTGTAGTTCACTATGAACTTGTTGAGTGGTGACAAGTCTAGAATGACTCTGAGTTTTTCTGAGTCCTCCTTTGGAACACAAAACAGCCTTCCTTGGAATTTGATGGACTTAACTTTCCAGATTACTCTTTTGTCTAAGAGCTCTCGGACACATTCTTCCAGAATGGGGGTTGAGTGTTGGGAGAATTGAGGAAATTGAGGTGGAGGACTGCTCCAGCTCCAACCTAGTCCATTCTTTATTAGGCTGTGGGCCCAGGGATCGAAGGTCCAGCGATCCCTAAATAGCTGTAGTCTCCCTCCTACTGGAAGCATCTCACTTCTGCTGTTGTGGACCTGAGGCCTTGGCTCCTTGACTGCGTCCTCCCATGGATCCCCTTCCCCTTGTAGGGCGTCTAGAAGAACCTCTGGCTTTTCCTCTAGCCTTCGAACGAAAGGAAGAAGTCTGCCTTGCAATGGCTCGGTTAAAAACTGGTGACTGAGTCGCCACTTGTTAAGGTAGCAGCTGGTACGTGGTTGGAGGTTGTGCCATTATCTGAGGCACCGCGGTCACAGGGAGTTGTTGTTGTTGTTTCTGTCGGTAGGGTATAGCCGGCCGAGAGGATAGCCTAGGCCTTTTTGTCTTCCTCTTGGGTTGGGGACCCTCATCCGGAGAAGACTTTCTCTTAAGATCTAAGCCCCACATTTTGAGAAGGTGCCTATTCTCTGAGGCGGCCTTGTCTACTACCTCTTTAACCACTTCGTTGGGAAAGAGGTCTTTACCCCAGATAAGAGAGGAGATCAGTTTCCTCGCTTTGTGCCTCACCGCAGCCGAGGCGAACACGAACTCTCTACAGGCTCTCCTAGCTTTAATAAAGCTATAGAGATCCTTCGTAACTGTGGCCAGATGGGTTTTGGCCACTACCATGAATATATCTTGGATCTTGGGGTCACTTGCCATCGTTTCTAATGTCGTTTGCAACGACATCGATGCTGCAAGTCCTTCCTTCGTCTCTTGCTCTCTGCGCAAGAGAACCTCCGACAGTTTTGGAAGTTCCTCACGAAACTGACGTTCAGCAATATAAGCTTCCAGCTTCCCGACTGAGAAGGTAAGGTGTACGTCCTTTCAGTCTTCTTGGTCCAAGGGCAAGGTCAGAGATAACGGCTTGCACTCCTCCAAAGAGGGGCATGGTTTTCCTGCCTCCACCGCCTTTAAGGCTGCCTTATATTCCTTTTCCATGAAGGGAAAGGCTCTGGTAGGAGAGGCCACAAAGGAGGGAAGCTTCTCACTCAAGGCTGGCACCTTTGAGTTCGTGAAGCCCCTCTCTTTCATCGAGCTCGCTAGTAACACCTGAGCTTTACTATGGTAAAAAACTATGACCTCCTTCGGCTCCGTCTCCTCCTTTGAGGCTGGCTCCTTCCTAAGGCGGACATAGCAGTCAGGGTAAGAATCTTTGTTGGGCCAAAATTCCACCTCTTCCAGGGGAACTGCTCCCAACTTTTCTGATATCACAATCTTCCCGATTGTCATTGGCATGTGTTCGGCATACCTCCAAGGATTGGTATCCGAGCACAAAGGAAGATCCTTCACATTGAGTCGCTTCTGTGGCCCACGTGATACTGCAAGTCTACGTATCTCCAGTTTCATTGCAGCTTCCTTCTCATCATTCTTCTTTTGAATTTGTTGGATCATCTCAACAATAGAAGAAAGAGTCCTTCCCAGTTCATCTGGGATAGCAGACGATGTAGAGGGAACAGGTTCTGGGTCCGGAACCAATGTAACCAACACCTCGTCGATTTTTTCCTCTTCTACTTGAGGAGCCTGGGACAGCTCCTCCTCCTGACCTTCTCCTAGAAGGTCCTTCTCTGTAGAATCCGACACCTCCGACATCTTATCGTCCAATTGGATGTCTTGAAGGGCGAGACTTCAGAATCTACCGGATTCTGGGCAGGTGATATCTCCACCTGAGGCTGAGGAATGACTGCATCAGCCGGTACTTTAGGGAAAAGGTAGGCCCTCATCTTCTCATTTGGAAGGTAGGCGCCTGAGGTGTTTTTCTGAAAACCCCTCAACCAGGATCGTAACGTTTCCCTGGCAGCATCCCTTGACTCCGTCGACTTGGGTTCGTCAAAAGCCTCGGTAATCAGGTTGGAACATACTGTACAAACCTGAGGGTCCCATTACCGGAGATCACCTCTGGAGGCTGGGCATGCTGCGTGCCTCCTGCAAAACTGATGTTCACAGAAGTTCTTACTGCGGACATTACAAAACACAGTCCCGCACTTCGAATGGTCCTCCTGTAAAGAGAAGAAAAAGCCATGAGTATCAAGTGAAGGCTTTTCACTTATATTAGAGCATGTAGCTTACACAGTAAAGCTAAAAGAAAGAAGGAAAGACACATATTTGTATTTCCTGTCCAGCCAATTGCTGTAACCTCCCAAGATATTAAAACTAAGGTTAGTTCTATTCTAGAATACCTTATATAATTTCCTAAACGGAAATTTAAGGTGTAGTTCACACCTTGAAATAAAGTTTTAATATACGGGATAGAATGAATACAGAAAGAACTCACTTTCTATATATTGTACGGTCTCAGCAAAAGGCTGTTACAAGATAACATTAAGTATGAAGAAATAACTTTAGTGTTACCACAAGCTCTGAACTGTAGTTTTATTAATGCAGTGTATACTACACTACAAAAATAGTAATTACTGTACATCACTGTTGTGCCGGCCGGCATTTACCCCTGTATAGTTCAAATATATACTACCTTTAAACTAATAGGCGGCAGGTCACTGGTTCGCAAATGTGTGCCGGCCAGCAGCTGAAAACACTAACACCCGGCTGCCGGCTGCCGGCTGCTAATCATAGTGGCCAGCAGATTTCGGGATGTGATCCCACTACCGGCAGGCAAAGGTAGCAATACCCATGCCTGCCGGCAGTGGCTAAGAACCAGAGAACTTCCACCTGTCCCGGCTGCCGGCTGTTAAGCCGGCAGCCGGGCTAGGGGTACAACACACTAGTCAAGGAAACAGTATGGATGTAAGGTTATAAGGCGGCATTGCCATACGACCTTCCATCCAGAAAGAGTGAACATATGGAAGGGGAGAATGTAGCATTCAGGCTTCCAAGGAATCCATAGCCTGCCAGACTCTACCGGCGGACATGGAAGGGAGACCAAGGGAGGTCTGGGGTTCACTCTGCAAAAGATAGGGTCTTTGCCGGCCGACACGTAATTGCCGGCCGGCAGAGAGCTGAGCCGGTCCTCCATCCTAACCTACACTAGGTATGGAAGTAGGACTGCGGCCAAAGATGCAATGGCTAGGCCATCACTAAAAAAGAGAAAAAGGGGGGGGGGGGGGTAAGGGATAAGGGTCCTATAAACTTCGTTCTAGCAAGAGAAACACTCAGCAGTTAGGGAAGCTCATCCTAACCTAGAGTTGTCTATTAGGGAGGAAGACTGTCAATACTTGCTATCTTCCTCCCAACCAGAACAAAGTTAGGTGAAGTTATTTCATCAGGCAACGAAGAAAGTCATTCTCCAGCCCGAGAAAAACAACACAGGACAGTCTGATAGACCACTAGAGGAAGGAATCAACGTACAGAATCCTTCAGATATGGACTAGGGAAGCAAAGCTTCCTGTGTCCGCACCTAACTTAGCAAAGGAAACTCATTCTCTATGCTAGGAAGGAGCAGACCACAGACTAGAAACTCTGATGTTCTGTCTCAACCCAAAAAACCAGTCACTCTGGTTATCAGGTCAGGACAGACATATCCTAGTATAGTTATACCTGAATATTATTCAGATAGAACCGCTAGGATTAAGCCTAAGGCTTACTCAGAAGGAGAGAGGGATTGAACTTAGTCTCCGGAGGAGAAAAGAACAATCGGGGATGTGCGAAAGTATACTACAGTACCATAGGCCACTAGCCTAGGTGCGGTGAGAATCGATTCCAAAAATCACCGAAACTTGGAAAGAAAATTCAACAATATCTTACATGTATAAAATATTTGCCTCTAGCTTCAATAACATAAAACTCGGAAAAAACTTATATCATGCATGAAAGTACTAGGGCCAAACGCCTAGGCTACTATGCCTCGCGAAAGGGGAGATCGGTTACCTAAATCGCCGAACTAAAAGCTAACGGAATCATAAAAGCATTCCTAGAGGAGATGAATAGCTAAATTATTGAAGTATAATAAACCAGGAATGTCGTTCTGGCTAACTAAATGACCCATATATAGCAAGCGACAGCATCCAGGATGCCTCCGGTAGGCAACAGCTCTTGTTTACGTAAATATCACTTTTGATTTAATTCAAAACGACAAGAGCTTACATTTATACAAAGCAAAGATAATACTCAACTTTCCAGAGGCAGAAGAGGCCGGAGAAGGCATCATGATATTGAATTGAATGCAAAATAACGAGAGAACACAAGGGAAAACACCGAGTAGTAGAGCTACATGAAAACAGATAAAGAGGGTGCTACCGCCTTCATCAGATACACATTGGAAACCGAATAGGAGAGATTCCTTTTGAGCGGCTCTCTTTTCTTTCTTGTTTCAGACTCTTGTCACTGTACCCCTCAAAGCCTTAATACTGTTCGGGGTGAAGATAGCTATGTGACGTATCTGGAATGCGTCCTCTGATATTATGCGATATCCCTGTTAGATTTATTTAGGGATATTCGCTCCTGGAGTTAGAATTCTGGATACCTTAAGGTAAAATTCTCTGGGAATATCACTGTAGTCAATTATACCCTAGAAGATACCCTTTAGGAACATCCATCAGCAAGACATGGCTACCTCACCCAAAAATAAAGTTTTCGCTTCGCTCAAAATCTGTTATATGTATATATATATATATATATATACATACATATCAATATATATATATATATATATATAAATGAGGGTGTATATATATAAATATATATATATATATATATATATAACGGATTTTGAGCGAAGCGAAAAATCTATTTTTGGGTAAGATGGCCATGTCGTCCTGATGGAAGTTCCTTAAAGGCAGCTTCCTAGGGTATATTACAACTACGGCGATATTCCCAGAGAATTTACCTTAAGGTACCCAGAATTCTAACTCCTGGAGCGAGTATCCCTAAAAAAGACCTTAGGGATATCGTAAATATCAGTGGACGTTTTCTTAACACGCCTCATAGCAATCTATACCCCGAATAGAGTTAACACTTCGTAGGGGTCAAATGGCAAGAAAACGAAAACGAGAAAGAAAAGGGGAGAGCCGTTCGTAAGGCCCTCTCTTCTCCCGTTTGGTAAGCGTGCCCTGCGCCGATTCTGGCGCCATCTGCATTCCTTGTAGCGAAACACGAGGTGCTACAGATACTGTATGTAGGGAGGGGTCCTACGGCCCTTTCATTGAAAGGGAAGGGTGGGTCCATCAGTACGACATGGCCATCTTACCCAAAAATAGATTTTTCGCTTCGCTCAAAATCCGTTTTTTGGGCTCAAGCCATGTCGTCCTGATGGAAGTATACCAGAGCATTACTGTATCTGTGGATTCTCAAAATGTGCCGTACTCCTCAGAAGTATTTCCCCCAGTCGACGCGACCTAGAGACCTAAGATGTTACCGTCATACATCTTTTCAACTAATCATAAACCATGATAGAGCTTCCTGCCCCCAACAGGGAAGAGTCTTACTAGACTCTGGGAAAGTCTCGAAGAGTACATATATCTAAGTATGAACCCCAGGCAAGCGAGTATAGTGGTCTCACCCCATACTGGGTAAAGCGAAGTTCGAAAAGAATCACTGTGTCAATATGAAATATCGACCAGTCCTCCGCTCAAAACACGTATTGGACAAAGGTTCATATCCGCTTAGGAGGAAACTCGTAAATCCGCCACCATCCCTTTATGGGATGGAGTCCTCCAGCTAAGGGGAAGCATAAACCAATGCAATATTAGGTTGCATAAGGGAACATTCTATTAGAATTATCCCCGGGTAAATATACATAGAATGAATGCTCACAGGTGAAGGAGACGCAAGGTTCTCAAGAACCAGTTTATTGACAGACAATAAACAAACAGGTTAACCACACTCATATATATATATATATATATATATATCTATATATAAGAGGAGGATAACTAAAACTTTAAGCATAAGTATGATAGTAAACAGCAACTTGTTTGTCTGAAAGAAAAAACATTGGAGCCACTTTTAAGATACCAAAGTATCAAAGTCAAAAGTCTGTTTTACTAATCAGTCACATTAGCGTTAGAAACGCTCGGCACGCATGTTTGCACTTATGCTGGGTTCACCTTTGAAAGTGGAACAGTCAACGTGGGTCACCCAGTACCCTCACATAGTTTGTAGTACAACATGTGACTACATACTCACCCTGGAATTAATTGTCCCAATTAAGCTACTGTTCCTCGCAGAGTTAAACAGCAGGGTTAACGACGCAACCCACTGCCACCACAGAACCTCTTAGTTGCTGCACTTGCTTCGCATAGTGACGAAAGAACACTCTGGAAGACTTCCAGCCAGTGTACGAACGAAGATGTCCAAAATCCCTACAACTAAAGAAGTTTAAGGATGAAGCAACTTTCCTCGGATCGTGACCTGTGGGTGAACAGTCAGGATCCGCTCTGCGAATAAGATATGTGATTTTCGCCCTGAGTTATTTCAGTAATAAATTTTGAGCCTGACGTTTCTCCCCTGGCCAGATGGCCATCCTTGAAGTCTGAAGTTCTACGAAGATAGGCCTTTAGGCATTCTACTGGACATAGAGATGCATCTTCTTTCAGAGGGCAGATTCTTCAGGGACCCCACCTGATGGTGGGTAACTCGTTCTTGGTGAGAAACGTAGGATCCGGAAATAGGTTCAGTTCACCCATCCAGGAACTGAACACGACCTTCCTCTCTCGAGAGGGGTATGATCTCACTAACCCTGGCCCCGGACGCGAGTGCAAAAAGGAGGATAACTTATGGGTCAAATCCTTTAACGCACACTCCTTATTGTTCAACAGTGAAGCAACATGAAGAACTTTTCTAAAGACCATGAATTGGGCTTTGGAGGTGCTAAAGGTCTGAGCCTAGCGCAGGCTTTCGGAACTTTTATAAAAGATCTCGTTAGCGAGGTCGACCTGGAAGGCATATAGAATGGGTCTTGTCAAAGCAGGCCTACATGATAAAATCGTGTTAGTTACCGATCCATAACCATGGAGATGGATGAAGAAAGACAAGCAGAAGTCCGTCGTGATCTCCTGCGGAATCTTCGTCTGACAAGGGTTACCCATTCTCTCCAAGATGACTCATATTGCCTTATAAAAGGTTTGCACTTATAATCCTCTAGGAAGTCCATGCTGGCTTTCGAAATCCCGAAACACTTTCTCACCTGTTAAGGAAAGAAATCATGAGCTGCTGGGTCCGGGTTTTCTGTGATGAAGCGCAGACAATTGACTTCTGGACTCACTGGGTCAGAACTGGATCTGGTAGCGGTCGAAACTCCAATCGTAGTTCCAATGCCAGAGGGAACCCCACACTGTTCGGTCATTTGTGGGCCGCTACTTGCCGCTACTCCCTTAACCCTGGATAGGTACGGTGGGTCGTACGCGACCCCGAGCGTCAAAAAAAAAAGAGGTTTTTCTCACGTGACTCACCCCCGTGACTGAATTTGTGGGTGATCGACCTGCAGGAGGTGTCTCCCCTACACGCTCTAGTAGTGTCCAGATGTGCATTGCTGTAGCTGTACTCCTTCCCCGATTTCTGAGACGCGTCGGGGTCGAGTGCGACCGAGTTTACCCTTCTAAGGTAATTTGCATAATTATCAAAGTTATTACGTATTATGAAATTGTCGTAGAATGGTGCAACTTGTATAGGTTATCAGTTGTGGAAAGTCTTGGTGGATTGTTTGGCTACCATGTGCATGATTTTTTTTTTAGTTAAAATGTCGTTCATCACCACGAGGACCATTTTACCGCGAGTGCCCCTTTTTCATTTTTTTTCATTTTTTTGCCAAGTCATTTTTCCGTAAGATACTGCCAATTAATGTCGTAAAACTTTTGCTTTTTTAGTGTTGGAAAGTGTGTCTAGATGATCTGGCTACCCATGCGTGACTTTTTTTTTGTCAGATACGACGTAGTTATTGGTATATTGGGTATTTAACTGCGGTTGCCAATTTCTGTTTTTTTACAATATTTGTAAAAATTTACTACGTAGTAAGGAATTGCCGTATATTATTGATTTTTTTTTCATGTTTATGTGTTAGAAAGTGTGCCTTGATGGTTGGGCTAACACGTGCATGTCTTTTTTTTTTATCTGAGATGCCGTATATTAGAATGTTGGGCATTTTTCCGCGAAGGCCCCTTTTTATTTGTTTTGCATTTTTTTGCTTAGTCATGTTACCGTAAGGAATTGGCAAGTAGTGTCGCAAAACTTATATTTCTATAGTGTTGGAAAGTGTTTCTAGATGATCTGGCTACCCATGCCTATTTTTTTTTTAGCCAGATATGGCGTATATATAAGTATGTGTTCGATTTTCCTGTGATTGCCATTTTTTTCGTTTTTTCCCATTTCTTTCAAAATTACTACGTACTAAGGAACTATCACAGAGTAATGATTCATTTATATGTTTATTTGTCGGAAAATGTGCCTTGATGGTTTGCCTAGCACGTGGCTGAAATTTTTTTTTTCTGAAATGCCGTATATTAGAATGGCCATTTTTCCGCGAGTTGCCTCTTTTTATTTGTTTTGCATTTTTTTGCTTAGTCATGTTACCGTAAGGAATTGGCAAGTAGTGTCGCAAAACTTATAATTTTATAGTGTTGGAAAGTGTTTCTAGATGATCTGGCTACCTATGCCTATCTTTTTTTTTAGCCAGATATGGCGTATATATAGGTATGTGTTCGATTTTCCTGTGATTGCCATTTTTTCATTTTTTCCCATTTCTTTCAAAATTACTACGTACTAAGGAACTATCACAGAGTAATGATTCATTTAGATGTTTATTTGTCGGAAAATGTGCCTTGATGGTTTGCCTAGCACGTGGCTGAATTTTTTTTTTTCTGAAATGCCGTATATTAGGATGTTAGCCATTTTTCCGCGAGTGCCCCTTTTTATTTGTTTTTGCATTTTTTTGCTTAGTCATGTTACCGTAAGGAATTGGCAAGTAGTGTCGCAAAACTTATATTTTTATAGTGTTGGAAAGTGTTTCTAGATGATCTGGCTACCCATGCCTATCTTTTTTTTTAGCCAGATATGGCGCATATATAGGTATGTGTTTGATTTTCCGGTGATTGCCATTTTTTCGTTTTTTTCCCATTTCTTTCAAAATTACTACGTACTAAGGAACTATCACAGAATAATGATTCATTTATATGTTTATTTGTCGGAAAATGTGCCTTGATGGTTTGCCTAGCACGTGGCTGAAATTTTTTTTTCTGAAATGCCGTATATTAGAATGGCCATTTTTCCGCGAGTGCCCCTTTTTATTTGTTTTGCATTTTTTTTGCTTAGTCATGTTACCGAAAGGAATTGGCAAGTAGTGTTGCAAAACTTATAATCTTATAGTGTTGGAAAGTGTTTCTAGATGATCTGGCTACCCATGCCTATCTTTTTTTTAGCCAGATATGGCGTATATATAGGTATGTGTTCGATTTTCCTGTGATTGCCATTTTTTCATTTTTTCCCATTTCTTTCAAAATTACTACGTACTAAGGAACTATCACAGAGTAATGATTCATTTAGATGTTTATTTGTCGGAAAATGTGCCTTGATGGTTTGCCTAGCACGTGGCTGAATTTTTTTTTTTTCTGAAATCCCGTATATTAGAATGTTAGCCATTTTTCCGCGAGTGCCCCTTTTTATTTGTTTTGCATTTTTTTGCTTAGTCATGTTACCGTAAGGGAATTGGCAAGTAGTGTCGCAAAATTTATATTTTTATAGTGTTGGAAAGTGTTTCTAGATGATCTGGCTACCCATGCCTATCTTTTTTTTAGCCAGATATGGCGTATATATAGGTATGTGTTCGATTTTCCGGTGATTGCGATTTTTTCGTTTTTTCCCATTTCTTTCAAAATTACTACGTACTAAGGAAATATCACAGAGTAATGATTCCTCTAGATGTTTATTTGTCGGAAAATTTTGTTTACTTCTTTTTTGATTGAATATCATCAAATTTTTTTAGCTAAAATATTATATTGTTTCACATTTTTGTTTTTTTTTCGATTTTATTTCCCTTCAAAAAAATTTTTTTGGGTCAGAATTTTAATTTTATAGTCGTAAAATAATCGACAATTATCCAGCAACCCACCATACAATTTTTATGCATATCCAATAATAATTAGATTAGTAAATAACACCTTGAAATTGACATACCCTTCCTACATTTCAAGTGGCAGATTAGGGAGTCTGAGTCAGTGTGGTTGGCGGCCATTTTGTGGACATATCCGAAGCGTAAGTTGCCCTATCTATATATATTCTTGTTCCCTATAGAATTTGTGATATTTTGGTATATTTTTACCTGCATAAATATCATATTATATATTAAATATATGTATTTTTTTACGAAATTTCTAAGTACTCAAAAAATTACCTTTAGATATGGCCCCTGATATAAATGTGATTTACAAAATAATGAAGATTTTTTTACATATTTCTATTTTAGGATAACCTATATTTATTCCCTAAAAAATTCATGAAATTTGGACAAATTTTTTTGGCCAAAAAAAGTTACCCTTTTTTTCTCATTTCAGATCTTCACCTCCATGGGTCTGACTTCATCCAAAATACATCAAGATGTGTCCTAAACATTCAAGAATCAATTCCTAAAAGGATTTGTGTATATATGTATAAACTTTTTTTTTATGAATTTTTATGTCAGGTCTTTTTTTTTTCTACTTAATTTTTTAAAATATTTATAATAAATAGTTTTTCTGCAGATGAGTAGTATTTATCTTTACAGTTGTTTTAAGCATTCATTGAAGTTTTTTTTGGCAAAAGAAAAAAAGAGGTTACTGCAAAAACTGATTTTTCAAGAATTTTTTTTGGCGTCGGGGTCGTTCGCGTCCGAGTATACCCTTAAAGGGGTGTCCGAGGGAGCGTACCTATCCAGGGTTAAATGATCTCAGTTTGTTGAGGACCCTCAACAGAAGGTTGTAAGGAGGGAACAGATAAATCCTGATCCATCTGTTCCAGTCGAGGGACATCGCGTCCACTGCTTCCGCCAAGGGGTCCTCGTACGGGGACACATACAGGGGCAACTTCTTGTTGTCTTTCGTCGCAAAGAGGTCTAGCCGCAGTTCTGGGACTTGACTCAGAATGAAGGAGAATGGTCCTGCGTCTAGGGACCATTCCGACTCTATCGGTGTGAACCTGGATAGAGCGTCCGCTGTCACATTGCGGACTCCTTAAAGGTGAACTGCTGACAGGTACCATTTCTTCTTCCCCCAAATCGGAAGATGGCCAACATCACCTGGTTGAGAGGTGGCGACCTTGATCCTTGTCGATTCAAGCATCTCACAACTCCCCCGCTGTCCAGCACCAACCTAATGTGGATCGAGCGATGCGGGGAGACTTTCTTTAAGGAAAGAAGGACTGTCATAGTCTCTCGAAAATGACTGTGAGGGGTCTTGAATAGACTGGACCAAGACCTTTGGGCCTTTTTCTGATGAGAGTGAACTCCCTATCCCTCCTTCGAGGCGTCTGAGTGACTCGTCACCGACGGGGGAGGTGGATGAAGAAGAACCGACTTCCTAAGGAGTCTGGTTTGGGACCAAGGCCTGAGAAGAGTATTTCGACGAAGCGGAACTGGTCTTCTCAGATTTCTTCGTGCATCTGATGCATAACTACTCCAATCTCCGGTTGCATCCTTTAGCTGTGCTCTTAGCACCGTGTCTGTCACCGAAGTAAACTGGAGAGACCCCAGTACACTCTCCAGTTCGCATCTGATATCCATACGGAATCTCGAAGTCTCTTGACAGAACCAGCTATCTCCTTTCTTTTCTCCGCCATGACGGAGAAAACGGTGTGACATTAGGTCCCAGTGGATTCACACCCACCGGAACTTAGAGATGGAGGAAGTTGAGACTTTTCCTGTTGATCTTGAAGCCTAGATAATCTAGGAAATGGATCACATACAGGGAAGCTTGCAAGCATTCTGTCCTGGGTGCTGCCCACCCCAGCCAAAATCCAGGTAGGCTACTACCCGAATTCCCTTTTGGCGTAATTGACTGAGAACTACGTTCGCAAGTATCGTGAAAATCCTTGGGGCTATTTTAAGCCCGAGAGGCATGGCTTTGAAGACGTATAGTCTTCGTTGTAGCCTTAACCTTAGGTAGGAGGGGAATCGACAATAGATTGGAACGTGCCGATAGGCGTCTGACAAAACTATGGAGGCGGTAAATGCCCTCTTGGGCAGTAAGGTCCTTATGTGTTGTATTGTTAGCATCTTGAACCTGTAGTTCGCTATGAACCTGTTAAGTGGCGACAAGTCCAGAATGACTCCGAGTTTTCCGAGTCTTTCTTGGGAACACAAAACAGCCTCCCTTGGAATTAGATGGACTTTACCCTTCGGATCACTTTTCCTCTAACAGTTCATGAATGAACTCCTCCAGAACGGGGGTGGAGTATCGGAAAAAACGCCGAAGGTATGGGGATGGAGTGCTGTACCAGCTCCAGCCCAGTCCCTTCTTGAGTAGGCTGTGGACCCAGGGATCGAAGGTCCACCGATCCCAAAAGCGTTGGAGACTCCCTTCTACCAATATCATCTCGCTCGGACTGTTGTCCTGAGGTCTTGCCTCTCTGACCTCGACCACCCATGAAACCCCTTCTCCTTGAGGGGCGCCTAGACGAAATTCTGGCTGCTCCTCTAGGCTTGTTCGACAGGCAGTTGACTGACCTTCGAACGATGGGTTGAATGCCGGAGACTGTGTTGACACGAATTGGGGAACCCACTGAAGTGTGGTCGGGGTTTTTGCCACCATCTGGGGCACTGAGGGCATCAGCAAATGCCGTTGCTGCTGATGTCTACTTGACTTAGCTGGCCGAGAAAGTATCCTAATCCTTTTAGTCTTCCTCCAAGGTTGGGGGACCCCATCCGGGGAAGAATTTCTCTTGGTAGACAGGCCCCACTCCTGGAGAAGATTTCTATCGTCCGTGGCGGCCCTATCAACCTTTTTGACCGACTCACTAGGGAAAAGGTCTTTGTCCCAACTGTTGGAGGAGATTAGTTTCTTTGGCTCGTGCCTCATCGTAGCCCGGGCGAACACGAATTCATTACAGGTTCTCTTCGCCCTGACGGAGCTGTAGAGATCCTTCGTCACAGTGGCCAGATGAGTCTTGATCACAACCATGAACGTTTCATGGACCTTGGGATCACTTGTCATCGTCTCAAACGTGGACTGAAGAGACAAAGAGGCAGCCAGTCTTTCTTTTGTCTAGAGTTCTCTCCGCAAAAGAAAGCCAGACAGCTTAGAGAGGATCTCGCCGAACCGGCATCCGGCAAAATCCGCCTCCCACCTCGGACTGAGAAGGTAAGATGGGACGTCCTTCCAGTCCTTGTTTTGCTTACTAAATCTTCCTTTCTAAAGGCCAGCAACAAGGGTTTACACTCCACCAGGGAGAGGAAAGGCTTGCCAGCCTCGACTGTTTTCAAAACCGCCGCAAACCCTTTCAGCGAAAAAGGGGGAAGGCAGTGGCAGGAGAGGACACAAAGGAAGGGAGCCTCTTACTCAAATACAGCTACCTTTGAGTTCATGAAGCCCCTCTCTTTCATCGAAGAAGAAAGCAAGGCATGAGCCTAGCATGGTCTATCACTACGACCTCCTTCGGCTCTGTCTCTTCCTTTGAAGCTGGTACCTCCTTCTACCGGACCTAGCAGTCCGGATGTGCCCCTGCAGTTACAATGCAGCTGCCTTCCCACTCTTCTCCGTCTGCCTTTGTTGGATCAAGCCAACAATGGAGGGAGGGCCTGCTCTACTGCGAGAGCAGATGATGTTGAGGGAGCAGGTTCAAGGACCTGAACCGGAGCAGCCGACCTCTCTCGGCCTCTTCCGCTACCTTATCCGGAGCTCGAACTTCATCCTGGCCTTCTGCCAGGAGGTCTTCCTCCAGACGTTCGGACACGTCTGGCATCCTGTCGTCCAACTGGATGCTAAGCAAGGCGACCGTGACTTCAGCATCCACGGGATCTGAATTAAGGGGACCTCCTCTTGAGGTTGGGGAATCACTGTAACAGTTGATGCCCTAGGAAAAGAAAGC
>NC_090730.1:81656337-81671337 GCF_036898095.1 Palaemon carinicauda | reverse complement strand
TTTTCATTACCCAGTCGCAGTCGGGAACGGGACCTTTACTCCGAGTAACTGGTCCTTCATACACTCTCTCATTCGCTTCTTCCTTATCATAATCATTCGCTACATTAACACTATTCCTATCTAAATTCCTATCATCTAATATATCATGTACTATCCCATCTACCTCACTATCATCTGGCCCTAAAATTTCACTTATTTCCTTCAGCAATTCATCCATTTCATCAAAACAATTTTCTACTTTAATAAAAGATTCATTCATACTACTTATCATTCTCCTATCTCTCACTCTCGCATTCGTCATACTTTCTTTTACATCATCTAATGAAAAACCACACACACTACAGGTATCATTCATACTCAGCCATGATTCATCTGTATTAATACATTTATCTTCCACATTCACTTGTACATTTACACTCTTGTCATACTTATTCAGATTCTTACCTGTACCTATAAATTTCCCTTGCACTTTCTCCTCACTTAAAACTTTCAAACGCCTCTTTTTCCTATATTCAACTAAGACTAATTGCTTATTTTCCAGCCATAACTTCTCATGCATACTAGGTTCATACTTGCTCATTTCCAACCAATTATTCATCCCATTCTCACAAACATTGATCCTATTCCTTCCACACACACAGGAGGACTCACCCAGCTGAACCCTCTTACACTCTAGTTTCCCGAACATCATGGCTGACTTAATCCCCTCTTCCTACATACTCTAGCTATATGCCCATCTACACCACATTCAGTACACTTACCCCGCGGATCCTTGCACATTCTAGCATAATGACCATCCTTACCACAATTACCACAAATCACATTCATACGATTACTACGACATCCACTCGCTATGTGCCCAGTCATAACACACCGATAACATTTAACCACTTTCTCTTTCTTACACTCACTAATACGATGCCCTGTCTCTCCACACCCGAAACATGCTCCTAACGCCCATCTACACTCATTCTTTTTATGCCCTACTTTCCCACACCTATAACACTTCTCTTCACGGACACAACTACCTGACCTACCTCGCTGTACACTAGCACTCCTATCCCTCCAAACCTGATTCCCTTGCCTAAACCCATCATTTGTCCTTACAGGTATTCCCACATTACTCGCCCTAACACTCCTATCTACTACACTATCAGCCACCCTCATCGGTCCTCTCATAACAGCATATCTAAAACTAACAAATTCTGGCTCACTTTCCTCCATTCCAGTTCTTACACTCACAGATTTGCTTTCTTTCATACACCTATCCAACTCATAATCCTCAACTATCTCTAGGATACCATCCCATGTCAATCTTTCTTTCGTCCACCTCATCTTTTCCTTACGTTTCAAATTAATAAATTCACTCACATTCTCAGGTATGGTCGCCAAAAACTTCCTCATTAACTCCTTATTCTCATTTATGCCTTCATCCCCATACTTCTTCCTAGCTAACGTTTCCCACCTACATACATACACTGATATAGCTTCTCCTGCTTTCATCCTTGCCTCATCAAAATCATTCTTACGCTTATACCTAACACTTCTTTTATACGTTTTACTTGCTCAATTATCATCTTTTTCACACTTTCATAATCAACGTCACCTACACTAATTATCACTCCATACATTGTCAACAAGTACCCAGTCAAATATTCTCCTAACTCCCTAGCCCAAACTCTTTTACTATCACCATACTTATCCTGACAATACCTCTCATACTCCTTGAAAAATTCATATACATCCCTACTACTATGCTCATTGAACCTTTCATATCGAGGTACCTCTCTCATAAACACAGTCTTACACACATCACGTTCATTCTCACTGCTATCATCACTGCTACCTAACCTCTTGTTTCCTACATCCTCACTAGAATATAAGGAATCTAATTCCACACTCATACTCTTCTCCTTGCTTATACTCTTCTTAGCCCTTTTCTTACTCACCACTTTCACCCATTCACGATCATCTTCACTCTCATCCTGACCTTTCTTCTCTTTCTTCACATCACTTTTACCTTTCTTCTCATTCTTCCTATCACATTTCTGTTCATCCTTACTATGCCTAATTCCCATATCTTCAATCTCACTATCACTATTACTATTACTATCACTTCCTTTCCCATTATCACCTACTTTAACCTTCTCTTCCACCAGCAACCGTTTACCCGTAGCAGAGGCCACTCCTCCGACTCGCCTTCACCCATGAAAGTTTTCATCATTCCCATTACTGCCCCATTATAGCTACCATTCGTTCCTCACTCTCACGCATCCTTATCTCAACACCCTCTTTCACTCTCTCTACAGTTCCCTTTAGTGCTTTCAGTTCCTTACGCATCTCCTCATTCTAAAATATCAGCCTCGCATTCTCACACAACAACTTCTCTTTCTCTACTGACAACCTCTCCTCACGCTCCTTAATCAACCGCAATTCCTCCCTCAGTAACTTTAATTGCTCTTCCATTTTCAGTCTTATATCTAATTTCTTAACCTAATTCAGTCCTTCGTCAAAGATTCCAGCTTCAATCCCACCTCGGCTCTCCCTGTTCGGGTGCCAAAATAATGTGGGGGGATGTTGCGAAACAACCCCCACACCATTGATCACTCTAACAGACAATTGTCTCCACAAAACAAACTTTCCCCTTACGTAATCTAAAACCATACTCTTAGACAAAAAGGACAAAATAAACAAAACATAACCTTAAAACTATATTTCCAATTACTAAAAACAATCACTTAATACTAAAAAATCACAAATCATATTCCATAACCAAAAAATAATCACAACTCAGTACTATAAATCTTAACTTAACACAAAATAAACATTAATTAACAAAAAAACTTCCGCAATCAAATAAACCCTAACAAAACTTAAAAGCTAAAATATATCACAACAACAAACATAAACAGAATATTTTATATATTTCTGAGTGGACACCTTCGTCCACACAAGGGCCAACAGTCTTTTATAGGCAAACTACCACTATATGGTAAATAGGAGAGTCTCTTAATTTGCCATAACAGCCTCAACTCCTTGATTCACAAGTGTCAAGATCATCATCAACATCATCATCATCATCATCATCAACCGCAATCGGAAGTAAATGGGCCAGGTCATTAACAAGTGTCGATTCTAAGAGCAGTCTAAATATAATCAGTTCCGGGCCAGGTCATCAACAGTGAATTTAAAAAAAAAAAAAAAAAAAAAAAAAAATCTCAAAGGAGTTAATCTCACCAAGGTGGAATCACGGCTTTTTAAATAAATAAACACTTCCACGCTGGTCGAAAAATTATATAAAATATAATCCAGCATTTACACTAGCCTCTAGCTGCAGTCAAAATCAAAATAAGCATTCACCCAAGGCATTCACCACTGCCGTAACCTAACTAAAACATAAACAAACAATCCCATTTATACCAACAGTCTTTCTCACAACAAACAATCAATACACTAACTACTTTCGCTAGCTAACACAATCTCTCTCTCTCTCTCTCTCTCTCTCTCTCTCTCTCTCTCTCTCTCTCTCTCTCTCTCTCTCTCTCTCTGGATTTGGCAAAAGAGAAAAAGAAAAAAGAAATCCTCCACATTCCTCCCCCCTTACTTTGCCAAATCCTACTACATTTTCACACAACCACTTACATTATTTTTTTCATTACCCAGTCGCAGTCGGGAACGGGACCTTTACTCCGAGTAACTGGTCCTTCATACACTCTCTCATTCGCTTCTTCCTTATCATAATCATTCGCTACATTAACACTATTCCTATCTAAATTCCTATCATTTAATATATCATGTACTATCCCATCTACCTCACTATCATCTGGCCCTAAAATTTCACTTATTTCCTTCAGCAATTCATCCATTTCATCAAAACAATTTTCTACTTTAATAAAAGATTCATTCATACTACTTATCATTCTCCTATCTCTCACTCTCGCATTCGTCATACTTTCTTTTACATCATCTAATGAAAAACCACACACACTACAGGTATCATTCATACTCAGCCATGATTCATCTGTATTAATACATTTATCTTCCACATTCACTTGTACATTTACACTCTTGTCATACTTATTCAGATTCTTACCTGTACCTATAAATTTCCCTTGCACTTTCTCCTCACTTAAAACTTTCAAACGCCTCTTTTTCCTATATTCAACTAAGACTAATTGCTTATTTTCCAGCCATAACTTCTCATGCATACTAGGTTCATACTTGCTCATTTCCAACCAATTATTCATCCCATTCTCACAAACATTGATCCTATTCCTTCCACACACACAGGAGGACTCACCCAGCTGAACCCTCTTACACTCTAGTTTCCCGAACATCATGGCTGACTTAATCCCCTCTTCCTACATACTCTAGCTATATGCCCATCTACACCACATTCAGTACACTTACCCCGCGGATCCTTGCACATTCTAGCATAATGACCATCCTTACCACAATTACCACAAATCACATTCATACGATTACTACGACATCCACTCGCTATGTGCCCAGTCATAACACACCGATAACATTTAACCACTTTCTCTTTCTTACACTCACTAATACGATGCCCTGTCTCTCCACACCCGAAACATGCTCCTAACGCCCATCTACACTCATTCTTTTTATGCCCTACTTTCCCACACCTATAACACTTCTCTTCACGGACACAACTACCTGACCTACCTCGCTGTACACTAGCACTCCTATCCCTCCAAACCTGATTCCCTTGCCTAAACCCATCATTTGTCCTTACAGGTATTCCCACATTACTCGCCCTAACACTCCTATCTACTACACTATCAGCCACCCTCATCGGTCCTCTCATAACAGCCTATCTAAAACTAACAAATTCTGGCTCACTTTCCTCCATTCCAGTTCTTACACTCACAGATTTGCTTTCTTTCATACACCTATCCAACTCATAATCCTCAACTATCTCTAGGATACCATCCCATGTCAATCTTTCTTTCGTCCACCTCATCTTTTCCTTACGTTTCAAATTAATAAATTCACTCACATTCTCAGGTATGGTCGCCAAAAACTTCCTCATTAACTCCTTATTCTCATTTATGCCTTCATCCCCATACTTCTTCCTAGCTAACGTTTCCCACCTACATACATACACTGATATAGCTTCTCCTGCTTTCATCCTTGCCTCATCAAAATCATTCTTACGCTTATACCTAACACTTCTTTTATACGTTTTACTTGCTCAATTATCATCTTTTTCACACTTTCATAATCAACGTCACCTACACTAATTATCACTCCATACATTGTCAACAAGTACCCAGTCAAATATTCTCCTAACTCCCTAGCCCAAACTCTTTTACTATCACCATACTTATCCTGACAATACCTCTCATACTCCTTGAAAAATTCATATACATCCCTACTACTATGCTCATTGAACCTTTCATATCGAGGTACCTCTCTCATAAACACAGTCTTACACACATCACGTTCATTCTCACTGCTATCATCACTGCTACCTAACCTCTTGTTTCCTACATCCTCACTAGAATATAAGGAATCTAATTCCACACTCATACTCTTCTCCTTGCTTATACTCTTCTTAGCCCTTTTCTTACTCACCACTTTCACCCATTCACGATCATCTTCACTCTCATCCTGACCTTTCTTCTCTTTCTTCACATCACTTTTACCTTTCTTCTCATTCTTCCTATCACATTTCTGTTCATCCTTACTATGCCTAATTCCCATATCTTCAATCTCACTATCACTATTACTATTACTATCACTTCCTTTCCCATTATCACCTACCTTAACCTTCTCTTCCACCAGCAACCCTTTACCCGTAGCAGAGGCCACTCCTCCGACTGCGCCTTCACCCATGAAAGTTTTCATCATTCCCATTACCTGCCCCATCATAGCTACCATTCGTTCCTCACTCTCACGCATCCTTATCTCAACACCCTCTTTCACTCTCTCTACAGTTCCCTTTAGTGCTTTCAGTTCCTTACGCATCTCCTCATTCTAAAATATCAGCCTCGCATTCTCACACAACAACTTCTCTTTCTCTACTGACAACCTCTCCTCACGCTCCTTAATCAACCGCAATTCCTCCCTCAGTAACTTTAATTGCTCTTCCATTTTCAGTCTTATATCTAATTTCTTAACCTAATTCAGTCCTTCGTCAAAGATTCCAGCTTCAATCCCACCTCGGCTCTCCCTGTTCGGGTGCCAAAATAATGTGGGGGGATGTTGCGAAACAACCCCCACACCATTGATCACTCTAACAGACAATTGTCTCCACAAAACAAACTTTCCCCTTACGTAATCTAAAACCATACTCTTAGACAAAAAGGACAAAATAAACAAAACATAACCTTAAAACTATATTTCCTATTACTAAAAACAATCACTTAATACTAAAAAATCACAAATCATATTCCATAACCAAAAAATAATCACAACTCAGTACTATAAATCTTAACTTAACACAAAATAAACATTAATTAACAAAAAAACTTCCGCAATCAAATAAACCCTAACAAAACTTAAAAGCTAAAATATATCACAACAACAAACATAAACAGAAATATTTTATATATTTCTGAGTGGACACCTTCGTCCACACAAGGGCCAACAGTCTTTTATAGGCAAACTACCACTATATGGTGAACAGGAGACTCTCTTAATTTGCCATAACGGCCTCAACTCCTTGATTCACACGTGCCAAGATCATCATCATCGTCATCATCATCATCATCAACATCAACCGCAATCGGAGATAAACGGACCAGGTCATCAACAACTGTCGATTCAAAGAGCAGTCTAAAAATAATCAGTTCCGGGCCAGGTCATCAACAGTGAATTTCAAAAAAAAAATAAACACTTCCATGCTGGTCGAAAAATGATATAAAATATAATCCAGCATTCACACCAGCCTCTAGCTGCAGTCAAAATCAAAATAAGCATTCACCCAAGGCTTTCACCACTGCTGTAACCTAACTAAAAGATGAACAAACAATCTCATTTATACCAACAGTCTTTCTCACAACAAACAATCAATACACTAACTACTTTCGCTAGCTAACACAATCTTTCTCTCTCTCTCCCTCTCTCTCTCTCTCTCTCTCTCTCTCTCTCTCTCTCTCTCTCTCTCTCTCTCTCTCTCTGGATTTGGCAAAAAAGAGAAATACAAAAATAAATCCTCAACAATATATATTAAATATATATATATATATATACATATATATATATATATATATATATATATATATATATATGTATATATATATATGTGCGTGTGTGTGTATTTACATATATATATACAGTATATATGTATATATATATAAATATATATATATATATATATATATATATATATATATATATATATATATATATATATATATATAATATGTGTGTGTATATATATCTATATTTAAATGTATATATATATATATATATATATATATATATATATATCTATATATATATATGTATATATAAAGAATAAATATATATATATATGCATATATATATATATATATATATATATATATATATATATATATATATATATATATATATATATATATATAACGGATTTTGAGCGAAGCGAAAAATCTATTTTTGGGTGAGATAGCCATGTCGTCCTGATGGAAGTTCCTATAGGGTAGCTTCCTAGGGTATATTACAACTACGGCGATATTCCCAGAGAATTTACCTGAAGGTACCAGAATTCTAACTCCTGGAGCGAGTATCCCTCGTGAAAGGGATATCGCGACATATCAGAGGACGTATTCTAGACACGTCACATGGCAATCTACGACCTGAACAGAGATTCGTCTCGTAGGAGGGAGATTGACGAGATACGAATTCGGGAAAGAAAAAGGGGAGCCGCTCCCAAGGCTTCCCTATCCCCCGATTCGTATGCGTGCCTGGCGCCAATCCTGGCGCCATCTGTATTCCTTGTAGCGTACACGAGGTGCTACAGATACTGTATGTAGGGAGGGGTCCTACAGCCCTTTCTTAGAAAGGCAAGGGCGGGTCCATCAGGACGACATGGCTATCTCACCCAAAAATAGATTTTTCGCTTCGCTCAAAATCCGTTTTTTGGGCTCAAGCCATGTCGTCCTGATGGAAGTGTACCAGAGCATTACTGTATCTGTGGATTCTCAGAACGTGCCGTACTCCCCGGAGGTAATTTTTTCCCGGTCGACTAGACCTAGAGACCTAAGATGTTACCGTTATACATCTTTTCAACTAACTATAAACTATGTTAGAGCTTCCTGCCCCCTACAGGGAAGAGTCCTACTAGACTCTGGAAAAGTCTCGAAGAGTACATATATCTATGTACGAATACCAGGCAAGCTAATATAGTGGTCTCGCCCTATATTAAGTAAAGCATAGTTTGTAAAGGACCACTGCGTCAATATGAAATATCGAACAGTTTTCCGCACAATACTTGTATTGGCCAAAGGTTTTATATCCGCATAGGAGGAAAACCAATGCAACATAGCTTGCATAAAGGAACAATTCTATTAGAATTATCCCAGATAAGGTACATAGAATGAATGCTCAATTATACCAGTAAATTGACACAGGTGAAGGAGACGCAAGGTTCTCAAGAACCAGATTATTGACAGGCAATAAATAGACAGGTTAACCACAATTATATATATATATATATATATATATATATATATATATATATATATATATATATATATAGAAGAGGATAACCCAAAACTTTAAGCATAAGTATGATAGTAAACAGGGCTTGTTTGTCTGAAAGAAAAACATTAGATGCCACTTTTACGATACCGAGGTATCAAAGTCATAAAAGCCTGTATTACAAATCAATGACATTAGCGTTAGAAACGCTCGGCACACATGTCTGCACTTATGCTAGGTTCACCTTCGGAAATGGAACAGTCTGGATGGGCAACACAGTGCCCTCACTTAGTTTGTAGTACAGTATGTAACTACACACTCACCCTGGAATTAATCGTCCCAATTAAGACCACTGTTCCTCGCAGAGTTAAACAGTAGGGTTAACACCGCGACCCACTGCTACCACAGATCTCTTTTAGTTCCTCTACTTGCTTCGCATAGTGGCGAAAGAACACTCTGGAAGACTTCCAGCCAGTGTATGAACGGAGATGTTCAAAATCCATGAAATTAAAGAAATTTAAGAATGAGGCAACTTTCCTCGGATCGTGACCTGCGGGTGTATTGTCAGGATCCGCTCTGCGAATAAAATATGTGATTTTTGCTCTGAGTTGATTCAGAGATAAATTTGAGCCTGATGTTTCTCCCCTGAATAGTTGACCACCCTTGAAGTCTGAAGTTCTATGAAGATAGACCTTTAGGCATTCTACTGGACATAGAGATGCATCTTCTTTCAGAGGGCAGATTCTCCAGGAACCCCACCTGTTGGTGGGTAACTCATTCTTGGCGAGAAACGTAGGATCCGGAAACAGGTTCAGTTCTTCCCCATCCAGGAACTGAACACGACCTGCCTCTCTCGAGAGGCTACAATTTCACTAACCCTGGCCCCGGACGCGAGTGCAAATTAGGAAAATAACTTTTTGTGTCAAATCCTTTAACGCACATTCTTCATTGCTCAACAGAGAAGCGAAATGAAGAACTTGTCTAAAGACCATGAAATGGGCTTTGGAGGTGCTGAAGGTCTGAGCCTAGCACAGGCTTTCGGGACTTTATTAAAGATCTCGTTACCTAGGTCGACCTGGAAGGCATATAGAATGGGTCTTGTCAAAGCAGACTTACACGCTGAAATCGTGTTCGCTGCCAACCCTTGACCATGGAGGTGGGGATAAAAGATAAGCAGAAGTCTGTCAAGATCTCCTGCGGAATCTTCGCCTTGACAAAAGGCCACCCATTTTCTCCAAGATGACTCATATTGCCTTCTAGTAGATTTGCATTTATATTCCTCAATGAAGTCTATACTGGCTTTCGAAATCCCGAAACGCTTTCTCACCGCTAGGGAGAGAAAATCATGAACTGCAGGGTCCGGGTTTTCTGTAATGAAGCGCAGACAGTTGACTTCTGGACTCGCTGGGTCAGAACTGGATCTGGTAGTGGTACAAACTTCAGCTACAGTTCCAATGCCAGGAGGAACCACACGCTGTTCGGCCACTTATGGGCCACTATTGCCGCTACCCTTTGAAGGATCTCAGTTTGTTGAGGACCCTCAACAGAAGGTTGTGAGGAGGGAACAGATAAATCTTGGACCATCTGTTCCAGTCGAGGGACATCGCGTCCACTGCTTCCGCTAAGGGGTCCTCGTACGGGGCACGTACAGGGGCAACTCCTTGTTGTCTTTCGTCGCAAAGAGGTCTATCTGCAGTTCTGGGACTGATTCAGAATGAAGGAGAATGATCCTGCGTCTAAGGACCATTCCGACTCTATCGGTGTGAACCTGGATAGAGCGTCCGCTGTCACATTGCGGACTCCTTGAAGGTGAACTGCCGACAGGTACCACTTCTTCTTTTCCGCCAATCGGAAGACGGCCAACATCACCTGGTTGAGAGGTGGTGACCTCGATCCTTGTCGATTCAAGTATCTTACAACTACCTCGCTGTCTATTACCACTTTATGTGGAACGAATGACGCGGGGAGACTTTCTTTAAGGTAAGGAGCACTGCCCTAGCTTCTAGAAAGTTTTATGAGAAAGGTCTTGAATAGCCTGGACCAAGTCCCCTGGACTTTTTTCCGATGAGAGTGACCTCCCCATCCCTCCTTTGAGGCGTCTGAGTGAATCGTCACCGACGGGGGAGGTGGCTGAAGAAGAACCTGACTTCTTTAGATGTCTGGCTTGGGACCAAGGCCTGAGAAGAGTACTTAGCCGAAGCGGCTGGTCTTCTCAGATCTCTTCACGCGTTTGATGCATAACTTCTCCAAACTCCGATTGCATCCTTTAGCTGTGCTCTTAGCACTGGGTCTGTCACCGAAGCAAACTGGAGAGAGCGCAGTACTCTCTCCTGCTCGTGTCTTGATATCCTTTCGGAATCTTGAAGTCTCTTGACAGAACCCGCTATCTCCTTCCTTTTCTTCGCTGGGGTGGAGAAACGGTGTGACAAAAGGTCCCAGTGGATCTTAGCCACTGGAACTTTTGAGATGGAGAAAGTCGAGACTTTTTCTGTTGATCTTGAAGCCTAGGTACTCTAGGAACTGGATCACTGACTGGAAGCTTGCAAGCATTCTGTCTCGGATGCTGCCCACACCAACCAGTCGTCCAGGTAGGCTACTACCTGAATTCCCTTTAGGCGAAATTGTTTGAGAGCTACGCTCGCAAGCTTCGTAAAAATCCTTGGGGCTATGTTTAGCCCGAATGGCATGGCTCCGAAGGCGTATAGTCTTCGCTGTAGCCTGAACCCTAGGTAGGGGGAGAGTCGATGGCTAATTGGAATGTGCCAGTAGGCATCTGACAAGTCTATAGAGACGGAATATGCCCTCTTGGGCAGTAAGGTCCTTATGTGTTGCAGTGTTAGCATTTTGAATTTGCAATTCACTATGAACTTGTTAAGTGGCGACAAGTCCATAATGACTCTGAGCTTTTCCGAGTCTTTCTTGGGAACACAAAACAGCCTCCCTTAGAAATTGATGGGCTTCACCCTTTTTCTCCAACCGTTCTTGAACGTACTCCTCCATAACGGGGGTGGAGTGTTGGAAAAACCGAAGGTACGGGGGTGGAGTGCTGTACCAGCTCCCGCCCAATCCATTCTTGAGTAGGCTGTGGGCCCAGGGATCGAAGGTCCACCGATCCCGAAATTTCAGAAGTCTCCCTCCTACCGGTATCACCTCACTTGGACTGCCGTCCTGAGGTCTTGCCTTCCTGACCACGACCACCCCTGAATCCCCTTCCCCTTGAGGGGCGTCTAGACGAGCCTCTGGCTGCTCCTCTAGGCTTTGCTCGGAAGGAAGTAGACTGCCCTTCGAACGCTGGGGTGAATGCCGTGGACTGTGTCGACACGGCCTGGGGTACCCACTGAAAGGTGGTCGGGGTTTGTGCCACGATCTGGGGCACTGGGGGCAATGGCAATTGCAGTTGCTGTTGCTGTCTAAGAGGCTTGGCTGGCCGAGACGGTAGCCTAGTCCTCATAGTCTTCCTCTTTGGTTGAGGACCCTCATCCGGGGAAGACTTTCTTTTGATAGCCAGGTCCCACTTCTGGAGAAGGTTTCTATTCTCCAAGGTGGCTTTATCAAAAACTTCTTTGACCAAGTCGGTAGGGAAAAAGGTCTTTTCCCCAAATGTTGGAGGAGATTAGTTTCTTTAGCTCGTGCCTCACTGTAGCCGAGGTAAACACGAACTCCCTACAAGCTCTCCTTGCCTTGACGAAGCCATAAAGGTCCTTCGTCACTGTGGCCAGATGAGGCTTGGCCACTACCATGAACATTTCATGGACCTTGGGGTCACTTGCCATCGTCTCGAGAGTAGTCTGAAGAGACATTGAGGTAGTCAGTCTTTCTTTTGTATCGAACTCACTTCGCAAAAGAAAGTCAGACAGCTTAGGGAGGTCCTTGCCGAACTGACGTCCGGCAATATCAGCCTCCAACTTTCCCACTTAGAACGTAAGATGGACGTCCTTCCAATCTTTGTGGTCCATAGGCAGGGCCAGCGACAAGGGTTTACACTCCTCTAGGGAGGGGCAAGACTTGCCGGCCTCGATTGCTTTTAGTACAGCCAGAAACCCTTTCTGTAAAAGGGGGAAGGCTCTAGTAGGCGAGGACACAAAGGAAGGGAGCTTCCTATTCAATGCAGCTACCTTTGAGTTAGAGAAGCCCCTCTCTTTCATCGAAGATGAAAGTAGAGCTTGAGCCTTAGCATGGTCATCACTATGACCTCCTTCGGCTCTGCCTCCTCCTTTGAAGCTGGTTCCTTCCTCAGCCGGACATAACAGTCCGGATATGGTGCCTTGCTGGGCCAGAATTCCACCCTCCAGGGGAACTGAGCCCAGCATATCCGAGATGACGATCTTTCCAGTCGTCATCGACATGTGCTCAGCATACCTCCATGGGTTAGCATCCGAGCACAAAGGAAGGTCTTTCACATTGAGCTTTTCTGGGGCCCATGTGATTCTGCAAGGCACTGCATTCGCAGTTCCATTGCAGCCGCCTTCTCCTGATTCTCCTTCTGCATTTGTTGGATCATTCCAACAATAGAAGAGAGGGCCTGTCCCAGCTCTACTGGGAGACCGGCCGATGTAGAGGGACTTGAACTTCATCCTGGGCTTCTGCAAGGAGGTCTTCCTCCTGACCCCCGTCCACATCAGATATCCTGTCATTTAGCTGGATGTCTTGCATCGCGACCGCGACTTCAGCATCCACCTGGATCTGAACTTAGGGGATCTCCTCTTGAGGCTGGGGAATCACTACATCAGCTGATGCCTTAGGGAAAAGATACGCCCTCATCTTCTCACTTGGAAGATAAGGGCCAGAAGTGTACTTTTGGAAGCCCCTTACCCAGGTACGAAGCTTCTTCCTAGCTATTTAAATGTCTCATTAATCAGGTTAGTGCACACAGTACATACCTGAGGGTCCCAATACCGGAGATCATCCTTGGAGACAGCGTATGCTGCGTGTCTCCTACAAAACTCATGTCCGCAGAGGTTCTTGCTGCTGACATTGCAGAAAGCACTTCCCCACTTCGGAGTGTCCTTCTGTAAAGAGAAGAAATTTCCATGAGTATCAAGTGAACTATGTATCACTGGATATGCATAGTATAGCATAACAATTCAGAAATTAAAGACACACACTTGTGTTTCCCTCACAACCCATTGCTGCAGCCTTCCAGATAATAAAATCAAAATGGTTTATCTCTACTAGAGTAACCAGTGCAAAGTTTCCAGAGGAAACAGGTGGAGCTCACACCTAGGCAATGATTTTAAAATCCGGGATAATAGACAGGGAAGAACTCTGCTTCTTGTCTGAAGGCAACAGCAAAGGGCCGTGCAAGAAAACACAATAGTGTTAGAAGATACAGTGCTGTACCTAAACTTTTACTATAGTTTTCTTCTTACTGTATATGCTATACAGAAGAATACTAGTACAGTATAGGAGGATGTGTGCCGGCCTGCCTTTGCCGGCCGGCACACACCACAATTAGCTTTAAAGTATACTACTTAACAGCTATAGGGCGGCAGCCCTCTGGTTCAAATGCCTGTGCTGGCGGCAGCAGCTGCCGGCCAGCAACAGCCAGTGTTGGCCGGCAATGATTGCCGGCCAGCAACTACACAAGGTAGTACCCAGCTGCCGGCCACACTCTTGGTGACCGGCAGACAAGGACTGACATAAGCCGGCCGGCAAAGGTACAAGACCGATGCCAGCCGGCAGCAAAAGAACCAGAAGACTACACCTGCCCGGCTGCCGGCCTCATAGGCCGGCAGCCGGGACAGGTACAGCACTAGAAGAAAATAGAATAGATGCCGGGATAAAAGTGTACACAACCCCCCAAGCCCGGCAACCGAAAGAGTGCATATAAGGAAGGGGAGAAACTTAATTCAGGCTTCCTTGACCAATGCCGTCCGGCTCTGCCGGCAGGCATGGATGAGGGACCAAGAGAGGTCCGGGCAGCACTCGAAAACATAAGACCCTTGCCGTCCAGCATCTCTGCCGGCCGGCAATGGGCTTAGTCAATTCCACATCCCAACCTATACTAGGTCCAGAAGTAGAATGACATACAGTACAGTAATACCCCTGCCGGCCAGCTCTGCCGGCCGGCAAGGTACAGTACAGTAATGGCTAGGCCATTACGGAGATAGAGGGGGAAGGGACAAGAGGGTCCTGCCAACCTTGCTTTAGTGACAGATCACCCGCAGCCAAGAACTTTGTCTTAGCCTAAGGGAGATCTAAGGGAAAGGGCCAGCACAGTAGTATAATACCTGCCAGCTTCCAGAGCACCAAAGCAAGGAAGGCGTTGCTACTCCCAAGGGAAGATTTTATCCTCCCCGAGAACAGCAACAGGACTTAGTCTGGTCGATCACACAAGAAGGAATCATAACT
>NC_090730.1:81638586-81646086 GCF_036898095.1 Palaemon carinicauda | reverse complement strand
CCTCCTTCGAGGCGTCTGAGTGAATCGTCACCGATGGGGGAGGTGGCTGAAGAAGAACCGACTTCTTTAGATGTCTGGCTTGGGACCAAGGCCTGAGAAGAGTACTTAGCCGAAGCGGCTGGTCTTCTCAGATCTCTTCACGCGTTTGATGCATAACTTCTCCAAACTCCGATTGCATCCTTTAGCTGTGCTCTTAGCACTGGGTCTGTCACCGAAGCAAACTGGAGAGAGCGCAGTACTCTCTCCTGCTCGTGTCTTGATATCCTTTCGGAATCTTGAAGTCTCTTGACAGAACCCGCTATCTCCTTCCTTTTCTTCGCCGGGGTGGAGAAACGGTGTGACAAAAGGTCCCAGTGGATTCCCAGCCACTGGAACTTTTGAGATGGAGAAAGTCGAGACTTTTTCTGTTGATCTTGAAGCCTAGGTACTCTAGGAACTGGATCACTTGACTGGAAGCTTGCAAGCATTCTGTCTCGGATGCTGCCCACACCAACCAGTCGTCCAGGTAGGCTACTACCTGAATTCCCTTTAGGCGTAATTGTTTGAGAGCTACGCTCGCAAGCTTCGTAAAAATCCTTGGGGCTATGTTAGCCCGAATGGCATGGCTCCGAAGGCGTATAGTCTTCGTTGTAGCCTGAACCCTAGGTAGGGGGAGAGTCGATGGCTAATTGGAATGTGCCAATAGGCGTCTGACAAGTCTATAGAGACGGAATATGCCCTCTTGGGCAGTAAGGTCCTTATGTGTTGCAGTGTTAGCATTTTTTAATTTGCAATTCACTATGAACTTGTTGAGTGGCGACAAGTCCATAATGACTCTGAGCTTTTCCGAGTCTTTCTTGGGAACACAAAACAGCCTCCCTTAGAAATTGATGGGCTTCACCCATGGATCACCTTTTTTTCTCCAACAGTTCTTGAACGTACTCCTCCATAACGGGGGTGGAGTGTTGGAAAAACCGAAGGCACGGGGGTGGAGTGCTGTACCAGCTCCCGCCCAGACCATTCTTGAGTAGGCTGTGGACCCAGGGATCAAAGGTCCACCGATCCCGAAATTTCAGAAGTCTCCCTCCTACCGGTATCACCTCACTTGGACTGCCGTCCTGAGGTCTTGCCTTCCTGACCACGACCACCCCTTAATCCCCTTCCCCTTGAGGGGCGTCTAGACGAGCCTCTGGCTGCTCCTCTAGGCTTTGCTCGAAAGGAAGTAGACTGCCCTTCGAACGCTGGGGTGAATGCCGTGGACTGTGTCAACACGGCCTGGGGTACCCACTGAAAGGTTCTGGTCGGGGTTTATGCCACGATCTGGGGCACTGGGGGCAATGGGAATTGCAGTTGCTGTTGCTGTCTAAGAGGCTTGGCTGGCCGAGACGGTAGCCTAGTCCTCATAGTCTTCCTCTTTGGTTGAGGACCCTCATCCGGGGAAGACTTTCTTTTGATAGCCAGGCCCCACTTCTGGAGAAGGTTTCTATTCTCCAAGGCGGCCTTATCAACAACTTCTTTGACCAAGTCGGTAGGGAAAAGGTCTTTTCCCCAAATGTTGGAGGAGATTAGTTTCTTTGGCTCGTGCCTCACCGTAGCCGAGGTAAACACGAACTCCCTACAAGCTCTCCTTGCCTTGACGAAGCCATAAAGGTCCTTCGTCACTGTGGCCAGATGAGGCTTGGCCACTACCATGAACATTTCATGGACCTTGGGGTCACTTGCCATCGTCTCGAGAGTAGTCTGAAGAGACATTGAGGAAGTCAGTCTTTCTTTTGTATCGAACTCACTTCGCAAAAGAAAGTCAGACAGCTTAGGGAGGTCCTTGCCGAACTGACGTCCGGCAATATCAGCCTCCAACTTCCCACTGAGAACGTAAGATGGACGTCCTTCCAGTCTTTGTGGTCCATAGGCAGGGCCAGCGACAAGGGTTTACACTCCTCTAGGGAGGGGCAAGACTTGCCGGCCTCGATTGCTTTTAGTACAGCCAGAAACCCTTTCTGTAAAAAGGGGAAGGCTCTAGTAGGCGAGGACACAAAGGAAGGGAGCTTCCTATTCAATGCCGCTACCTTTGAGTTAGAGAAGCCCCTCTCTTTCATCAAGGATGAAAGTAGAGCTTGAGCCTTAGCATGGTCCATCACTATGACCTCCTTCGGCTCTGTCTCCTCCTTTGAAGCTGGTTCCTTCCTCGGCCGGACATAACAGTCCGGATATGATGCCTTGCTGGGCCAGAATTCCACCTCCTCCAGGGGAACTGAGCCCAGCTTATCCGAGATGACGATCTTTCTAGTCGTCATCGGCATGTGCTCAGCATACCTCCATGGGTTAGCATCTGAGCACAAGGGAAGGTCTTTCACATTGAGCTTTTTCTGGGGCCCATGTGATTCTGCAAGGCACTGCATTCGCAGTTCCATTGCAGCCGCCTTCTCCTGATTCTCCTTCTACATTTGTTGGATCATTCCAACAATAGAAGAGAGGGCCTGTCCCAGCTCTACTGGGAGACCGGCCGATGTAGAGGGGCTTGAACTTCATCCTGGGCTTCTGCCAGGAGGTCTTCTCCTGACACCCGTCCACATCAGACATCCAGTCATCTAGCTGGATGTCTTGCATCGCGACTGCGACTTCAGCATCCACCTGGATCTGAACTTAGGGGATCTCCTCTTGAGGCTGGGGAATCACTGCATCAGCTGATGCCTTAGGGAAAGGATACGCCCTCATCATCTCACTTGGAAGATAAGGGCCAGAAGTGTTCTTTTGGAAGCCCCTTACCCAGGTACGAAGCTTCTTCCTAGCTATTTAAATGTCTCAGTAATCAGGTTAGTGCACACAGTACATACCTGAGGGTCCCAATACCGGAGATCATCCTTGGAAACAGCGTATGCTGCGTGTCTCCTACAAAACTCATGTCCGCAGAGGTTCTTGCTGCTGACATTGCAGAAAGCACTTCCCCACTTTGGAGTGTCCTTCTGTAAAGAGAAGAAATTTCCATGAGTATCAAGTGAACTATGTATCACTGGATATGCATAGTATAGCATAACAATTCAGAAAGGAAAGACACACACTTGTGTTTCCCTCACAACCCATTGTTGCAGCCTTCCAGATAATAAAATCAAAATGGTTTATCTCTTCTAGAGTAACCAATGCAAGGTTTCCAGAGGAAACAGGTGGAGCCACACCTAAGCAATGATTTTAAAATCCTGGATAATAGACAGGGAAGAACTCAGCTTCCTATCTGTAGGGCAACAGCAAAGGGATGTGCAAGAAAAAACAATAGTGTTAGAAGACACAGTGCTGTACCAAAACCCTTACCATAGTTTTCTTCTTACTGTATATGTTATACTGAAGAATACTAGTACAGTATAGGGGGATGTGTGCCGGCCTGCCTTTGCCGGCCGGCACACACCACAACTAGCTTTAAAGTATACTACTTAACACCTATAGGGCGGCAGCACTCTGGTTCAAATGCCTGTGCCGGTCAGCAGCAACTGCCGGCCGGTAACAGCCAGTGTTGGCCGGCAATGGCTGCCGGCCAGCAACTACACAAGGTAATACCCAGCTGCCGGCCACACTCTTGGTGACCGGCAGACAAGGGCTGACATAAGCCGGCCGGCAAGGGTACAAGACCGATGCCAGCTGGCAGCAAAAGAACCAGAGGACTACACCTGCCCGGCTGCCGGCCTCATAGGCCGGCAGCCGGGACAGGTACAGCACTAGAAGAAAAATAGAATGGATGCCGGGATAAGAGTGTACACAACCTCCAAGCCCGGCAACCGAAAGAGTGCATATAAGGAAGGGGAGAAACTAATTCAGGCTTCCTTGACCAATGCCGTCCGGCTCTGCCGGCAGGCATGGATGAGGGACCAAGAGAGGTCCGGGCAGCACTCGAAAACATAAGACCCTTGCCGGCCAGCAGCTCTGCCGGCCGGCAAGGGGCTGAGTCAATTCCACATCCTAACCTATACTAGGTCCAGAAGTAGAACGACGTACAGTACAGTAAGACCCCTGCCGGCCAGCTCTGCCGGCCGGCAAGGGGCTGAGTCAATTCCACATCCTAACCTATACTAGGTCCAGATGTAGAACGACGTACAGTACAGTAATGGCTCGGCCATTACGAAG
The DNA here is from genome assembly GCF_036898095.1 of Palaemon carinicauda. Lineage (NCBI taxonomy): Eukaryota > Metazoa > Arthropoda > Malacostraca > Decapoda > Palaemonidae > Palaemon > Palaemon carinicauda. The sequence continues at coordinate 81,641,994 of NC_090730.1, read as the reverse complement.
AAAGAGGGGGAAGGGACAAGAAGGTCCTGCCAACCTTGCTTTAGTGACAGATCACCCGCAGCCAAGAAACTTATCTTAGCCTAAGGGAGATCTAAGGGGAAAGGCCAGCAATACTTGCCAGCTTCCAGAGCACCAAAGCAAGGAAGGCGTTGCTACTCCCAAGGGAAGAACTTATCCTCCCCTGAGAACAGCAACAGGACTAGTCTGGTAGATCACAAAAGAAGGAATCGTAACTACAGAAACCTTCGGTAGTGACCTAAGGGAGCTAAGCTCCCTTTGTATGTGTTAGGTCAGCGAGGGGGACTCAGCCCTAAGCCAGACAACACAGACTCAGACTAAAAACTCTGTTGTTCTGTCCCTCTTGAACCATAACTACAGGAACAGGAAGGTACAGTAACACCCTAGTATAGTTTTATCGAAAATAAATTCGGAAAAAACCACTTAGGGATAAGCCCAAGGCTTAAACAGAGGGAAAGGGATTGCATACCTTCTCCGAAGAAAAGAAAGCAACCGGGGAGTATGATAAAGTATACTAAGGCTCCATAAGCAACTAGCCTAGGCACCAAGAGAATCGATTACCTAATTCACCGAAACTCACACGTATACAATCTTGGAAATATTCCACACAGTCTAAAATGTATAAAATATAGCCTAAAGCTTCAATAAAATTTTAATTACACTCGGAAAAACCAAAATCATGCATGAAGTACTAGGACCAAACGACTAGGCTATATGGCCTAGCGTAGGCCAGAATGGCGAATACTTCGCCAAATAATACTAAGCACGAAAGGAAATCCTATGTAATGCTAAATAGCTAAAATTTCTTAAAGCAAAACAACCAGGAATGTCGCTCTGACTAACTAATTTTTACCTAGCGAGCGACAGTGTCCAGGACACCTCTGGTAGGCTACGGCTCTTGTATCAAAGATTAATCCTATTAATCACTCAAAATTTTACCAAGAGCCTACATTTATACATAACAGACACTATACTCAACTTATCAGAGGCCAACGAAGACGGAGAAGCCATGAAAAGCCGAATAAATCCAAGATTTGCGAGAAAAACAGGAAAAAACACCGAGTTGTTAAGCTACGCAAAAAGGAATACAGATGGCGCCAGGATTGGCGCCAGGCACGCATACGAATCGGGGGATAGGGAAGCCTTGGGAGGGGCTCCCCTTTTTCTTTCCCGAATTCGTATCTCGCCAATCTCCTCCTACGAGACGAAATCTCTGTCCAGGATGTAGATTGCCATGTGACGTGTCTAGAATACGTCCTCTGATATGTCGCGATATCCCTTTCACGAGGGATACTCGCTCCAGGAGTTAGAATTCTGGTACCTTAAGGTAAATTCTCTGGGAATATCGCCGTAGTTGTAATATACCCTAGGAAGCTACCCTATAGGAACTTCCATCAGGACGACATGGCTTGAGCCCAAAAATATATGTATATATACATATATATATATATGTATATATATACATATATATGTATAAATACATCTATATATATATATATTCCTATATATATATATATATATATATATAAATATATATATATATATATATATATATATATTTATATTTATATATATATACAGTATACATGAATATATATATATATACATATATTTATATATGTATATATATGTATTTATGTATGCATATAAATATTTATTTATATATACATACATATATATATATATATATATATATACATATATATATATATATATATATATAAATATATATATATATATATATATATACATATATATATATATATATATATACATATATATATATATATATATATAAAATATATATATATATATATATATATAAATATATATATATATATATATATATTTATTCATATATATATATATATATATATATATACATATATATATATATATATATACATATATATATATATCTGTATCTATACACACACACACATACACACACATATATATATATATATATATACATATATATATAATTATATTAATATATATATATATACATATACATTTATATATATATATATATATATATGTATATATATATATATATATACATATATATATATATATATATATGTATGTATATATATATGTATACATATACACATTTACATATGTATATATATATATATATATATATGTATGTATATATATATGTATACATATACGCATTTACATATATATATATATATATATATATATATATACATTAATATATATAGAGAAAATACATGTATTCAAAATACGTTAGAAACGCCATAAATTTAACATTGGTCATGAAACTCGATCTAGGAGACTTCTTCTCAAGAAATCCGGTACAGAAAATTTGGTGTAAGAAACGAAGGTGTCTTGAAGCTTTGCTTGCAGGATATATACATTCATATATGTTATATATTATATATATATATATATATGTATATATATATATATATATATATATATATCATGTTTATAATGTAATATATATAGAATTGATCGATAACAAAATAATAATTGGCCTAAGTATTTTCAAAGTTTTAAAAATTTTATTTAGTAACTAAAAGAAACTTACGTATTTACATATTAAGCAGAAAAATAATAGAAGTCTTTTAAAACATTGTTTTAAGTAACATATATTTAAAGTGCAATCATGCTGCTTCTGTGATACCTTTCGAGTAACGTTTCAAGTAACTAATAAATTCCATCGGTAGTAGCTCGTCTTCGCAAAGTGCCTCAAATGCATCAGTTGGTTGGAATTTTAAAACACAAAACCTTCTGTCTAACGGTGATTACTAATTGTTAGTCTAGTACTGAATCTTAATACCCAAATCACAAATTCATCGATAAACACTCTGACACTTGTCAAAGAAACAACTCAACAGTTTCAAACCCAAGAACAAGTCTTTGCCGTCTTAGATTTGTGAGTGAATTCGAGCTGTGCATACCATTTTACGCACCTCACATTGCAAAACAGCTTCATCTTGTCAGCATTTTACATAGGGAAATCCTATATTTATAAGCAATTTTTGTCATCGATGAATTTTTCTTTATCCCTGAGATTTAAAGTACGTACATGCCATTGCTATGGTTCCTCTGAATTTAAAATGGTGAATAAAAAAAAAAAATACATAAAAGTTGTGATGTAAAGAAATCATATACGTACGGCTTACTGTTTAATAGCCCTTCCAATATAATAACTCTGCCGTTTCCTCGAGCTACTGTATATAGGGCCTAGAGTTGCGAGACCCAGTTTTTCTTTTTATTTTATGAAAACGAGTTTTTTTTTTTTTTTTTTTTTTTTTTTTTTTTTTACGAAAATCTTTCAATATATTTGCATGCTTGACCAGAATATCCAGTCACAGGTAACTTTAAATAAACAATTACACATTTTATATGCCATTC
>NC_090730.1:81621086-81626086 GCF_036898095.1 Palaemon carinicauda | reverse complement strand
ATCAGACTGTAGTTAGTGACATTGCCAGTAATTAATCGATGTAATTGTAATTTGGGATGAGCCACCCGGGAGGATTGATCGATTTCCCTTTTGCCTTGAAACTGGGCAGGTGGAGCCGATCAGGTCAAGGCCTTATAAGGTACCCATTCATTTTCAGGGAGAGATAGAAAGGGAAATTAATAAATTAAGGAAAAAAAGGGATTATCAAGGAGAGTGAATATCCCTTGGTTTCTCCAATTGTTGCTGCTAGGAAGAACAATGGCTCAGTAAGATTGTGTGTTGATTATAGGAAGTTGAATGCAGTCACTAAGGATAATGCATTTCCATTGGCCTCGATCGAAGAATTACTTGTGAAACTACGGGATAGCAAATATTTTACAACTGATGATTTAAAATCTGGATACTATCAATACCCATTCAGGAAGACAGTAAATGTAAAACGTCATTTATAGCTAACGATCAATTATTTCAGTTGAATTTTCTTCCTTTCTGTGTTAAAAATGCTCCAAGTCATTTCTCTAGAGTAATGATGGCAGTTTTTATCTTCCTTAATTTGCCATAATGTTCTTGTTTATTTAGACAATATCATAATTACAGGAAAAACGGCCAAAGAACATAACAATACTATTCGTAAAGTTTTAGAAGCATTGCAACGTAATGGTATGAAAATAAATTTGTTAAAGTGCAAATTTTTTCTGTAAACAGGTCGGATTTTTAAATCACATTATAACCCCAGAAGGTATCCAAACTTACTCCAGTAAAAGAGTGGCTATTAGAGATTTCCCCAGGCCATGTAACTCTAAGGAAGTAACTGGATTCCTTGGGCTCGCGGGGTATTACCGTAAATTCATAAGAGGTTTTGGAGAGATAGCGAGACTCTTAGATGCTTTAAAGAAACAAAAAGTAATAAATTGGGAAAGGGGAAGAAGAAAGGGCCTTTAACCCTTTGAAAGCTGCCTCAACTAGCAATGAATTACTCGCATATCCTAGATTTTATCGCCTGTTTTTCGTGACAACAGATGCGAGTAGCGTAGCTATTGGTGGCGTAGTTTCTCAACAATATGATGAAAGCAGAAAACGACCCATTTATTTGGCTTCTAGGCATTGAAAGGGGCAGAAAAAGAATTATAGTACATTCGATTGAGAGGCATTGGCTATTTTTGGTGTCGATTGAGTTGCAAAGTGATCATCGCACCTTACGTTGATTAGTATTATTAAAGTTATTTGACCTCTCGACAAGCGAGATGGATTGAGAGATTGTTGAAGTTTATTATAAAGGGTTTTCCCCACATAGAAGGTAAAGCTAACAAGGTAGCTGATGCTCTCTTTAGAGGTGCAGTAATAGAGTAGTAACAACTACGGCACAAAAGAGGAAAGAAAAATTAAACGAAAATAATGAAGACCCCATCAAAATAGAGAAATTAGAGAACGGGATGCTAATTTTCCCGAGGAACAAACGGAATATGGTAGCGGGAGAGAGAGAGAGAGGGAGAGAGTTGCAGATATTAGGGAGAGAGAGAGATATATATAAGCATTGAAGGTGATTACATGTGGGTGGCCGAGGACATGTCCAGGGGAGTCCAGAATGTATGCCCTGATGATGCAGGTTTGATTGACTTGGAAGGTTTGGACATAAAATATGTCCAAGAGGGACAGAAAAAAAGAGGAATGGATGGAAAGAGTGCGAGCAGAGATTAAAGGGGGATCAGAGAGTTATCCGTCATTTCTGAATGTGCCCTTCGAGAATTTTTGTATAGAAAATGATATCTTATATTGTGATTACGAGAAGAGGGGAGGGGAATTTTGTGCACGGGTAGTTCTTCCTCTCTCTTTAATTAATCGAGCCATCCACATTGTATATGCAAGTCTGTATGCAGAGCATTTAGGGGTTGATAGAACACTAAGGAGAGCACGTGAATCCTTATTTTGGTTAAGAATGAAAAAATCTATAGAGAATTACATAAAAGGATGTCATGCTTGTAACTGTTTTTAAAGAAAATAAAAACACTGGTCTGTGATTCCTATTAAATTTCCTCAGTACACTCATATTTACGCAATGTTTGATAAATCGGCAAATTCATTAGCCCCGGTGCTGTGCTCTTTCATTACTAGGTTTGATTGCCCGAAAATTTTGATAAGTGATAATGGTATCGAGATGGTGAAATCGGTCACGGACTCGATGAAAATTGAACACATTTCAGTGACCGCATATAGGCCTTTAGCAAATGGCTTAGTGGAATTGCATATAAGGAAGTAGTGCTAATTTTACGTTACTTAGCGGCTGATGACTCCTTCATATGCACACCATGCTTCCTACAGCTGAGCTAGCTTTGAACATTGCATATAATGCTTCGCTCAGGACACGCCTTTCTTTTTAGTGTATGGACAGGATCATGTGTTACCATATACGGCAATCATTAATTCACAACAATTGCCAAATTGTTCAGCTGAGCAATACCGTGTATACTTATTAAATCTATTGAAGAGAGTAATGAACACCACTGAAAGGTTTTTGAAGAAAGAGCTAATGAAAAACACAGCTCAAAGTATGATGGTTGGTTCAAAACTGCACCGGTAAAATTATTTGTGGGAGATCTTGTGTATTTGAAACGATTACAACCTAGGAAACACAAACTAGAGCCAGCGCAATTTGGGTCCATACTGAGTAAGGATGGTTGAATCTAACACAGTTGTGATGATGTCTGAACATCATCAGGCTCATATACATGTGCTGCCTGAAGTGGTAGTTTTCAAAAGTATTCCTCCTTACCCCTTGTATACGTGACCTTCCTCGAGTTGATGAGTAGAATTTTTTTTCCTTTGCTGTTGTTGTTGTTTGAACAGATCTCATTTCTTCTTTTGACGTGATATAAAAAAAAACTTGATGTTAACAATGTGTTTTTATGTTGATGCTTAATGTATACGTAAAATGTTTTGGTAATCTTACTGAGTGTGGAAATACGTATAACATTGGAGAGTGAACCTAAAAATAATCAGAGGTAAGATCCGTCAGGCGGATGCAGTATTATTCATGTATTTATAAGATTTCTGGTTGTTGGGGCCGGGGGCGGTTCCCGAATGGTAAGTGGCTGCGGGATTAAAGTTCAGCCTTAAGGATAGGCAGTATTAGAGAATGTGTAGATGTGAATACTTTATACTGAATGTTATAAGAAGAGGGCAGGAAGATGAATGATTTTCTCGGGAAAAAGGCTAGTGGCCACGGGTTGAAAGTTTCAAGTGCAAGTGTTGTAATAATTTAATTAAATGGCGAAACGGTGGGTGGTGAGTTGTGTTGCGAAATTGTGCCATAAACAAGGACAAATAGAATCGAGGGATGAAGGAATATCTATTCCTACCCCTGTCACGCCCAAAAAAAGCCTGTATTGCCCACAACCAGAGGGAGGTTATTGTTGAGGTTGTTGTGAAGTATCAATTTTTATTAATTTTCATTATTTCTTTGCCAAATTCCAGAGAGAGAGAGAGAGAGAGAGAGAGAGAGAGAGAGAGAGAGAGAGAGAGGTAGTTAGTGTATCGATTGTTTGTTGTGAGAAAGACTGTTGGTATAAATGAGGTTGTTTGTTTTCTTTTAGCTAGGTTAGGTCAATGGTAAATGTTTCGGAGCGAATGCTTTTTTAAAAGATTTGACTGTAGCAAGAGGCAGTAGTGTGAATGCAGGATTATCATTATTATTTTCTTGACCAGCTGGGAAGTGTTAGATAACTTAGACAGTAAGTATAGTTTTTGTTTATCTGTGCTTGTCGTGATTGTGAATGATAGGAACAGTTTATCATTTATCTTTGATTATAGTGCGATAGTTTAGTTAGCTAGGAGTGTTTGTAAGCTTTTATTTTTATTTTGCAGAGTGCAAGAAAGAGAAAGGGGTAAAATGTTATCGGTGTGGTATGACTGGGCACATAGCGAGTGGATGTCGTATTAATCGTATGAATGTGATTTGTGGTAATTGTGGAAAAGATGGTCATTATGCTAGAATCTGCAAGGAGCCGCGGGGTAAGTGTACTGAATGTGGTGTAGATGGCCATGTAGATAGAGTATGTAGGAAGAAAGGATTAAGTCAGCCAGGATGTTCGGGAAACTAGAGTGTAAGAGGGTTCAGCTGGGTGAGTCCTCCTGTGTGTATGGAAGGAATAGGATCAATGTTCGTGAGAATGGGATGAATAATTGGTTGGAAATGAGTAAGTATGAGCCTAGTATGCATGAGAAGTGAGGGCTGCAAAATAAACAATTAGTGTTAGTTGAATATAGGAAAAAGAGGCGTTTTAAAAGCTTTAAGTGAGGAGAAAGTGCAAGGGAAATTTAAAGGTATAGGTAAGAATACGAATAAGTATGACAAGGGTGTAAATGTGCAAGTGAGTATGGAAGATAAATGTACTAATATAGATGAAACGTGGCTGAGTTTGAATGATCCCTATAGTGTGTGTGGCTTTTCCTTAGATGACGCAAAAAAAAAGTATGGCGGATGCGAGAATGAGAGATAAGAAAATGATAAGTAGTATGAATGAATCTTTAATGAAAGTAAAAACTAGTTTTGATGAAATGGATGAGTTGCTGACGGAAATAAGTGAGATTTTAGGGCCAGATGATAATGAGGTAGATGGGATAGTGCATGATATATTAGATGATAGGGATTTAAATAGGAATAGTGTTAAGGTAGCGAATGATTGTGATAAGGAAGAAGCGAATGAGAGAGTGTATGAAGGCCTAGTTACTCGGAGCAGAGGTCCCGTTCCCGACGACGACTGGGTAATGTAAAAAATAATGTAAGTGATGTGTGAGAATGATTTGGCATAGTAAAGGGGGAGGAATGTGGAGGATCGATTTTTTATTTCTTTTTATTTTTTGTTTGCCAAATCCAGAGAGAGAGAGAGAGAGAGAGAGAGAGAGAGAGAGAGAGAGAGAGAGAGAGAGAGGTAGTTAGTGTATCGATTTTTTGTTGTGAGAAAGACTGTTGGTATAAATGACGTTGTTTGTATAGGTTAGGA
>NC_090730.1:81564982-81579982 GCF_036898095.1 Palaemon carinicauda | reverse complement strand
ATATATATATATATATATATATGTATGTATATATATATGTATGTATATATATATATATATATATGTACACACACACACACATATATATATATATATATATATATATATATATATATATATATATATATATATATATAAACACAAACTAACACACACACACATATATATATATATATATATATATATATATATATATATATATATATATATATATATATATATGTGTATATATATATATATATATATATATATATATATACACACACATATATATATATATATATATATATATATATATTTATATATATATATATATATATATATATATATATATATATAAAATATATATATATATATATATATATATATATATATATATATATATATATATATGTCTGTGTGTGTGTTTGTGTGTGTGTGCGTGTGTGTGTGCGCACGTGTGCTAAGAATCACTTGACTAGAATAAGCCAAATTTGGAAACTAAACCTTGCAACATACAACGTCAGTAAACAGTCTTGGGAATAAAATCTTGCTCTGTTACTAGAAGAATGGAAATAAATGAATTGGTATCCAAAAGGATTGAGGAGCGTTAGATCTGGGGAATCTTATATAGAATTAAAAGAGGGCCATATATTTTGCTTCAGAGGAGATGTAAGGAACAAAGAAAAAGGATTGGGTTTTCCAAATAATAGATATCTTGCAGGAAGCAAAGAAGAATTTTATAGTATTTGTGGTAGAAAGGTAGGGTTAATTAGAAAAATAATAAGAAGTAAAAACTGAAGATAATTCAAACGTATGCACCAACAACATAATTAACGAATGAATAGTTCATCAATATATTATGGTTTAATGATTTTGTTATAGATATTCCGCTTATTTTGAATAGTTATATTTTTGCATTATGTTTACATTTTGTTTGGTATTTGATAAGTTAATAAAATTGTAATACTAGAAAATTTGCATTCGGGACACTCCCGTTGGACCAGTTGTGCTGGGAAGCAACAGATGGCGGGATTCTTTTAATTACTTAAAACTTTCTTATTTCACTGAAGTCGCTAATAATTCCAATGTATAACGATTAATAGATATTTCATGCATAATAATTTAGAAAAGATGTAAAGTTTAAAATATTATTTGTTGAAGTAAAACCTTTCTCTGTATATGCACTCGAGTGACGTGTTAGAATTGCCTGCATTGTGAGTGAGGTAGGTGGTGTTCTGTGATGACCTACTCATGAGGGTGTATTGGTGCGATATTCCTGCCGAGTTTGTGTAAACTGCTCTAGGTGGTACTATGTGCCTCCATCAGATATTCTGTAATTTTCAGTGTTCGTATAATGTACAATTTGTGTGTGGAAGTTATGTTGGGATTTTGGGGTTCGGGGTTGTTTATATTGTGGCATCACTGCTCACACGGCCATATTTCAGTCACTGACTTATCACTGGTAGTGATTAATTATATATGTATGATGTTCCGTAAATTAAATATTTATTAATCATTATGCATTGTAATTATTTTCAAGTACAGCAAAATAACGGATTTTGAGCGAGGCAAAAAATCTATTTTTGGGTGAGATGGCCATGTCGTCCTGATGGAAGTTCCTATAGGGTAGCTTCCTAGGGTATATTACAACTACGGCGATATTCCCAGAGAATTTACCTTAAGGTACTAGAATTCTAACTCCTGGAGCGAATATCCCTCGTGAAAGGGATATCGCGACATATCAGAGGACGTATTCTTGACACGCCACATGGCAATCTGATCCCCGAACAGAGATTTCGTATCGCAGGGGGCAATTGGCAAGAAACGAATTCGGGAAAGAAAAAGGGGGAGCCGCTCCCAAGGCTCCCTATCTCCCGTTTCGTAAGCGTGCCTGGCGCCAATCCTGGCGCCATCTGTATTCCTTGTAGCGTACACGAGGTGCTACAGATACTGTATGTAGGGAGGGGTCCTACAGCCCTTTCATAGAAAGGGAAGGGCGGGTCCATCAGGACGACATGGCCATCTCACCCAAAAATATATTTTTCGCTTCGCTCAAAATCCGTTTTTTGGGCTCAAGCCATGTCGTCCTGATGGAAGTATACCAGAGCATTACTGTATCTGTGGATTCTCAGAACGTGCCGTACTCCCCGGAGGTAATTTTTCCCGGTCGACTAGACCTAGAGACCTAAGATGTTACCGTTATACATCTTTTCACCTAACTATAAACTATGTTAGAGCTTCCTGCCCCCTACAGGGAAGAGTCCTACTAGACTCTGGAAAAGTCTCGAAGAGAACATATACCTATGTATGAATACCAGGCAAGCTTATATAGTGGTCTCACCCTATATTAAGTAAAGCATAGTTTGTAAAGAACCACTGCGTCAATATGAAATATCGACCAGTTCTCCGCACAATACATGTATTGGACAAAGGTTTATATCCACATAGGAGGAAAACCAATGCAACATAGCTTGCATAAAGGAACAATTCTATTAGAATTATCCCAGATAAGGTACATAGAATGAATGCTCAATTATACCAATAAATTGACACAGGTGAAAGAGACGCAAGGTTCTCAAGAACCAGTTTATTGACAGACAATAAATAGCCAGGTTAACAACAATTATATATATATATATAAGAAGAGGATAACCCAAAATATTAAGCATAAGTATGATAGTAAACAGAGCTTGTTTATCTGAAAGAAAAACATTAAATGCCACTTTTTAAGATACCGAGGTATCAAAGTCATAAAAGTCTGTATTACAAATCAATCACATTAGCGTTAGAAACGCTCGGCACACATGTCTGCACTTATGCTAGGTTCACCTTTGGAAATGGAACAGTCTATATGGGCAACTCAGTGCCCTTATTTAGTTTGTAGTACAGTATGTAACTACACACTCACCCTGGAATTAATCGTCCCAATTAAAACCACTGTTCCTCGCAAAGTTAAACAGTAGGGCTAACGACGCGACCCACTGCTACCACAGATCTCTTTAATTCCTCTACTTGCTTCGCATAGTGGCAAAAGAACACTCTGGAAGACTTCCAGCCAGTGTATGAACGGAGATGTTCAAAATCCATACAATTAAAGAAATTTAAGGATGAGGCAACTTTCCTCGGATCGTGACCTGCGGGTGTACTGTCAGGATCCGCTCTGCGAATAAAATATGTGATTTTCGCTCTGAGTTGATTCAGAGATAAATTTGAGCCTGATGTTTCTCCCCTGAATAGTTGACCACCCCTGAAGTCTGAAGTTCTATGAAGATAGACCTTTAGGCATTCTACTGGACATAGAGATGCATCTTCTTTCAGAGGGCAGATTCTCCAGGGACCCCACCTGTTGGTGGGTAACTCATTCTTGGCGAGAAACGTAGGATCCGGAAACAGGTTCAGTTCTCCCCCATCCAGGAACTGAACACGACCTGCCTCTCTCGAGAGGGCTACGATCTCACTAACCCTGGCCCCGGACGCGAGTGCAAATAGGAAAATAACTTTTTGTGTCAAATCCTTTAACGTACACTCTTCATTGCTCAACAGAGAAGCGAAATGAAGAACTTTGTCTAAAGACCATGAAAAGGGCTTTGGAGGTGCTGAAGGTCTGAACCTAGCGCAGGCTTTCGGAACTTTATTAAAGATCTCGTCACCTAGGTCGACCTGGAAGGCATATAGAATGGGTCTTGTCAAAGCAGACTTACACGCTGAAATCGTGTTAGCTGCCAATCCTTGACCATGGAGGTGGATGAAGAAAGATAAGCAGAAGTCTGTTGAGATCTCCTGCGGATTCTTCGCCTTGACAAAGGCCAACCATTTTCTCCAAGATGACTCATATTGCCTTCTAGTAGATTTGCACTTATATTCCTCTAGGAAGTCTATGCTGGCTTTCGAAATCCCGAAACGCTTTCTCACCGCTAGGGAGAGAAAATCATGAGCTGCAGGGTCCGGGTTTTCTGTAATGAAGCGCAGACAGTCGACTTCTGGACTCGCTGGGTCAGAACTGGATGTGGTAGCGGTACAAACTTCAGCTGTAGTTCCAATGCCAAGGGGAACCACACGCTGTTCGGCCACTTGTGGGCCACTAATGCCGCTACCCCCTTGAAGGATCTCAGTTTGTTGAGGACCCTCATCAGAAGGTTGTGAGGAGGGAACAGATAAATCCTGGACCATCTGTTCCAGTCGAGGGACATCGCGTCCACTGCTTCCGCTAAGGGGTCCTCGTACGGGGACACGTACAGGGGCAACTTCTTGTTGTCTTTCGTCGCAAAGAGGTCTATCTGCAGTTCTGGGACTTGATTCAGAATGAAGGAGAATGATCCTGCGTCTAAGGACCATTCCGACTCTATCGGTGTGAACCTGGATAGAGCGTCCGCTGTCACGTTGCGGACTCCTTGAAGGTGAACTGCCGACAGGTACCACTTCTTCTTTTCCGCCAATCGGAAAATGGCCAACATCACCTGGTTGAGAGGTGGTGACCTCGATCCTTGTCGATTCAAGCATCTCACAACTACCTCGCTGTCCATCACCAACCTTATGTGGATCGAGTGACGCGGGGAGACTTTCTTTAAGGTAAGGAGCACTGCCATAGCTTCTAGAAAGTTTATGTGAAAGGTCTTGAATAGCTTGGACTAAGTCCCCTGGACTTTTTTCCGATGAGAGTGACCTCCCCATCCCTCCTTCGAGGCGTCTGAGTGAATCGTCACCGACGGGGGAGGTGGCTGAAGAAGAACCGACTTCTTTAGATGTCTGGCTTGGGACCAAGGCCTGAGAAGAGTATGTAGCCAAAGCGGAACTGGTCTTCTCAGATCTCTTCGCGCGTTTGATGCATAACTTCTCCAAACTCCGGTTGCATCCTTTAGCTGTGCTCTTAGCACTGGGTCTGTCACCGAAGCAAACTGGAGAGAGCCCAGTGCCCTCTCCTGTTCGCGTCTTGATATCCTTTCGGAATCTAGAAGTCTCTTGACAGAACCCGCTATCTCCTTCCTTTTCTTCGCCGGGATGGAGAAACGGTGTGACAAAAGGTCCCAGTGGATTCCCAGCCACTGGAACTTTTGAGATGGAGAAAGTCGAGACTTTATTCTGTTGATCTTGAAGCCTAGGTACTCTAGGAACTGGATCACTTGACAGGAAGCTTGCAAGCATTCTGTCTCGGATGCTGCCCACACCAACCAGTCGTCCAGGTAAGCTACTACCTGAATTCCCTTTAGGCGTAATTGTTTCAGAGCTGCGCTCGCAAGCTTCGTGAAAATCCTTGGGGCTATGTTTAGCCCGAATGGCATGGCTCTGAAGGCGTATAGTCTTCGTTGTAGCCTGAACCCTAGGTAGGGGGAGAGTCGACGGCTGATTGGAATGTGCTAATAGGCGTCTGACAAGTCTATTGAGACGGAATATGCCCTCTTGGGCAGTAAGGTCCTTATGTGTTGCAGTGTTAGCATTTTGAATTTGCAATTCACTATGAACTTGTTGAGTGGCGACAAGTCCAGAATGACTCTAAGCTTTTCCGAGTCTTTCTTGGGAACACAAAACAGCCTCCCTTGGAATTTGATGGACTTCACCTTTCAGATCACATTTTTCTCCAACAGTTCTTGAACGTACTCCTCCAGAACGGGGGTGGAGTGTTGGAAAAACCGAAGGCACGGGGGTGGAGTGGTGTACCAGCTCCAGCCCAGTCCATTCTTGAGTAGGCTGTGGGCCCAGGGATCGAAGGTCCATCGATCCCAAAATTTCATCAGTCTCCCTCCTACCGGTATCATCTCACTTGGACTGCCGTCCTGAGGTCTTGCCTCCCTGACCACGACCACCCCTGAATCCCCTTCCCCTTGAGGGGCACCTAGACGAGCCTCTGGTGTCTCCTCTAGGCTTTGCTCGAAAGGAAGAAGACTGCATTTCGAACGTTGGGGTGAATGCCGTGGACTGTGTCGACACAGCCTTGGGTATCCACTGAAAAGTGGTCGGGGTTTGTGCCACCATCTGGGGCACTGGAGGCAATGGAAATTGCAGTTGCTGTTGCTGTCTAAAAGGCTTGGCTGGCCGAGACGGTAGCCTAGTCCTCATAGTCTTCCTCTCTGGTTGAGGACCCTCATCCGTGGAAGACTTTCTTTTGATAGCCAGGCCCCACTTCTGGAGAAGGTTTCTATTCTCCAAGGCGGCCTTATCAACAACTTCTTTGACCAAGTCGGTAGGGAAAAGGTCTTTTCCCCAAATGTTGGAGGAGATTAGTTTCCTTGGCTCGTGCCTCACCGTAGCCGAGGTGAACACGAACTCCCTACAAGCTCTCCTTGCCTTGACGAAGCCATAAAGGTCCTTCGTCACTGTGGCCAGATGAGTCTTGGCCACCACCATGAACATTTCATGGACCTTGGGGTCACTTGCCATTGTCTCAAGAGTAGTCTGAAGAGACATTGAGGCAGCCAGTCTTTCTTTTGTCTCGAACTCTCTTCGCAAAAGAAAGTCAGACAGCTTAGGGAGGTCCTCGCCGAACTGACGTCCGGCAATATCAGCCTCCAACTTACCAACTGAGAACGTAAGATGGACGTCCTTCCAGTCTTTGTGGTCCATAGGCAGGGCCAGCGACAAGGGTTTACACTCCTCCAGGGAGGGGCAAGGCTTGCCGGCCTCGACTGCTTTTAGTACAGCCGCAAACCCTTTCTGTAAAAAGGGGAAGGCTCTAGCAGGCGAGGACACAAAGGAAGGGAGCTTCTTGCTCAATGCAGCTACCTTTGAGTTAGAGAAGCCCCTCTCTTTCATCGAGGATGAAAGTAGAGCTTGAGCCTTAGCATGGTCCATCACTATGACCTCCTTCGGGTCTGTCTCCTCCTTTGAAGCTGGTTCCTTCCTCAGCCGGACATAACAGTCCGGATATGATGCCTTGCTGGGCCAGAATTCCACCTCTTCCAGGGGAACTGAGCCCAGCTTATCCGAGATGACGATCTTTCCAGTCGTCATCGGCATGTGCTCAGCATACCTCCATGGGTTAGCATCTGAGCACAAGGGAAGGTCTTTCACATTGAGCTTTTTCTGGGGCCCATGTGATTCTGCAAGGCACTGCATCCGCAGTTCCATTGCAGCCGCCTTCTCCTGATTCTCCTTCTGCATTTGTTGGATCATTCCAACAATAGAAGAGAAGGCCTCTCCCAGCTCTACTGGGAGACCGGCCGATGTTGAGGGAATAGGCTCCGGAATCTGAACCGGAGTAGCCGACACCTCATCGACCTCTTCCTCTACAACGTCTGGGGCTTGAACTTCATCCTTGGCTTCTGCCAGGAGGTCTTCCTCCAGACGCTCGTCCACGTCAGACATCCTGTCATCTAACTGGATGTCTTGCATCGCGACCGCGACTTCAGCATCCACCTGGATCTGAACTTGGGGGATCTCCTCTTGAGGCTGGGGAATCACTGCATCAGCTGATGCCTTAGGGAAAAGATACGCCCTCATCTTCTCACTTGGAAGATAAGGTCCAGAAGTGTTCTTTTGGAAGCCCCTTACCCAGGTACGAAGCTTCTCCCTTGCTATATCCCTTGATTCCGCTGTCCTAGGGGAATCAAAGGCCTCAGTAATCAGGTTAGTGCACACAGTACATACCTGAGGGTCCCAATACCGGAGATCATCCTTGGAGACAGCGCATGCTGCGTGTCTCCTACAAAACTCATGTCCGCAGAGGTTCTTCCTGCGGACGTTGCAGAAAACACTTCCGCACTTCGGAGGGTCCTCCTGTAAGAGAAGAAATTTCCATGAGTATCAAGTGAACTATGTATCACTGGATATGCATAGTATAGCATAACAATTCAGAAAGGAAAGACACACACTTGTGTTTCCCTCAGAACCCATTGTTGCAGCCTTCCAGATAATAAAATCGAATGGTTAATCTCTTCTAGAGTAACCAATGCAAAGTTTCCAGAGGAAACAGGTGGAGCTCATACCTAAGCAATGATTTTAAAATCCTGGAAAATAGACAGGAAAGAACTCACTTTCCTATCTGTAGGGCAACAGCAAAGGGCTGTGCAAGAAAACACAAAAGTGTTAAAACACACAGTGCTGTACCAAAACCCACACTATAGTTTTCTTCTTACAGTATCTGTTATACTGAAGAATACTGGTACAGTATAGGAGGTTATGTGCCGGCCGGCACTTGCCGACCGGCACACACCATATTTAGCTTTAAAGTATACTACTTAACAGCTATAAGGCGGCAGAACGCTGGTTCAAATGCATGTGCCGGCCGGCAGTAACTGTCGGCCGGCACAGCCAATGTCGGTCGGCAATGACTGCTGACAGACCACTACACAAGGTAGTACCCGGCTGCCGGCTACACTCTTGGCGACCGGCAGACAAGGGCTGACATTAGCCGGCCAGCAGAGGTACAGGACCGATGCCAGCCGGCAGCAAAAGAACCAGAGGACTACAACTGCCCGGCTGCCAGCCTCGTAGGCCGGCAGCCGGGTCGGGTACAGCACTAGAAGAAAACAGAATGGATGCCGGGATAAGAGTGTACACTACCTCCAAGCCCGGCAATCCGAAAGAGTGCATATAAGGAAGGAGAGAATCTAATTCAGGCTTCCTGACCAATGCCGTCTGACTCTGCAGGCAGGCATGGATGAGGGACCAAGGGAGGTCCGGGCAGCACTCAAAACAGAAGACCCTTGCCGGCCAGCAGCTCTGCCGGCCGGCAAGGGACTGAGTCAATTCCACATCCTAACCTATTTTAGGTCCAGATGTAGAATGACGTATAGTACTGTAATGGCTAGGCCATTACAGAGATAGAGGGGGAAGGGACAAAAGAGGGTCCTACCAACCTTGCTTTAGTGACGGATCACCCGCAGCTAAGAAACTCATCTTAGCCTAAGGGAGATCCAAGGGGGGAGGCCAGCAATACTTGCCAACTCCCAGAGCACCAAAGCAAGGAAGGTGTTGCTACTCCCAGGGAAAGAAACTTATCCTCCCCCGAGAACAGCAACAAGGACTAGTCTGGTAGATCACAAAAGAAGGAATCATATCGTACAGAAACCTTCGGTAGTGACCTAAGGAGGCTAAGCCTCCTATGTTTGTGTCAGGTCAGCGAGGGAGACTCTTCCCCAAGCCAGACAAACACAGACTCAGACTAAAAAACTCTGTTGTTCTGTCCCTCTTTGAACCAGACTTACTGGAACAGGAAGGTACAGTAACACCCCAGTATAGTTTTATCGAAAATTAATTCAGATAAACCACTTAGGAATAAGCCCAAGGCTTAAACAGAGGGAAAGGGATTGCATACCTTCTCCGAAGAAAAGAAAGCAACCGGGGAGTATGAGAAAGTATACTAAGGCTCCATAAGCAACTTAGCCTAGGCACCAAGAGAATCGATTACCTAAATCACCGAAACTCACTCGTATACTATCTTGGAAATATTCCACATAATCTTAAATGTATAAAACATAGCCTAAAGCTTCAATAAAATTTTAATACACTCGGAAAAACCAAAATCATGCATGAAGTACTAGGACCAAACGACTAGGCTATATGGCCTAGCATAGGCCAGAATTGGCGAATACTTCGCCAAAATAATACTAAAGCACGAAAGGAAATCCTATGTAACGCTAAATAGCAAAAATTTATCAAAGCAAAACAACCGGGAATGTCGCTCTGACTAACTAAACTTATACCTAGCGAGCGACAGCGTCCATGACGCCTCCGGTAGGCTACGGCTCTTGTAACAAAGATTAAACCTTATTAATCACTAAAAAATTACCAAGAGCCTACATTTATACATAAAAGACATGGTACTCAACTTATCAGAGGCCGACGAAGCTGGAGAAGCCATGAAAAGTAGAATAAATCCAAGATTTGCGAGAAACACAGGAAAAAACACCGAGTTGTTAAGCTACGCAAAAAGGAATACAGATGGCGCCAGGATTGGCTCCAGGCACGCTTACGAAACGGGAGATAGGGAGCCTTGGGAGCGGCTCCCCCTTTTTCTTTCCCGAATTCGTTTCTTGCCAATTGCCCCCTGCGATACGAAATCTCTGTTCGGAGTGCAGATTGCCATGTGCCGTGTCAAGAATACGTCCTCTGATATGTCGCGATATCCCTTTCACGAGGGATATTCGCTCCAGGAGTTAGAATTCTGGTACCTTAAGGTAAATTCACTGGGAATATCGCCGTAGTTGTAATATACCCTAGGAAGCTACCCTATAGGAACTTCCATCAGGACGACATGGCTTGAGCCCAAAAAAGACAGTTTTAACTAATTAAATGAGTGCCGCTTTCTCTTGCTTGCAAGCACAGCTGGTCCAACGGGAATTTCCCGAATCCTCATTTTCTCAAATTACAATTTTATCAATTTATCAAATACTTCCCTATATCAAACTAAATGTAAATGTAATGCAGAGATATAATTATTCAAACTAAGTGATTTACCGATTACATAATAATTTCACCATAATATTTGGATGAATTCTTCATCAGTTACAACCTACCATACAGAGCAAGAAAGAGAATTTTTTTTTAGAAGATTTGGAGATGTATATATATATATATATATATATATATATATATATATATATATATATATATATATATATATAAATAAGACTTAATTTACATTTGTTTTGACTAATTTCAATACTAAAGTAGGCGTGATTAAACATTTTAGGTTATATATATGAGAATAATGATAGTATGCATTAGCGAATATTGATAATTGTTAAATTTTTAACCTGCCGGAGTAGCAGCATTATTTCCTTAGAATTAGTAATTTTGTTGGGTATTTTACAATGGCAGACTTTGATTTGGAGACATTTATTGATAATCCATCCATAAGTGTTTCAACCAATATCAACAAAAATGATTGGATCGCTATTTCTCAAAGTTATGACATAGATATGATTAAACACAGCTTGACAAAGGCAGCCATTGGACGGGCTGTTGAGGAGTGGTTGGTGAAGGGGGAATTATTACCAGAGGAGGTGATGAACTTGCACCACGAAGCAGTAGATTGGTTCACCGAGATGTAGTTGAGGGAGCAAGAGTTAGTATTCCAGAAATATAAGTTTGATAATGAGTAAGAAATTAAGAAGGAAGAATAAGTGCTTGCCCATGAACATGCACTGCAGTTATGGAGGGAGGAATTTGAGCATGAGTTAAGAATGGCTTCGGAGAGGAGGTCATCAATAGTTTTTGACATGAACAAAGCAGTGAGGTTTTTACATAATTTTGACGAGTCTGATCCTCAGGAGTTTTTTTTTTTTTTTTTTTTTTTTTTTTTTTTTTTTTTTTTTTAGCCAATTTGAGAATGTAGCTAATTCCCTTGAGTGGCCAGAAAAGTATTGGTCAATGCTGGTGCAGAACATTGAAGGGCAAAGGGTTATCATCATACTTTAAGCTAACCTCTACGCAAAAGGTCGATTATGCCGCCTTGAAGACTGCAATTTTGCAGGCATACCAGCTAACTCCAGAATATTACAGAAATAGATTCCCCCATATGAGGAAGAATTTTAATGAAACATATGTTTAATATGCACATACAGTGTCCAAATTATTGGACAGGTGGCTGGAAGCCAAAAATGTTAAAATATAGGAGGCATTACGTGAGTTAATTACTGTTGGAGCAGTTCTCACGGGGGGTCCCACAGAATTTCCACTTAAAATTGATGGAAAAAGAGGTGAATACATTTGGTAGAGCTATTGAGATAGCAGACAATTAAAGTCTTGGACATAAAACGAATTTTAAACCCAAACAAAGTGAACAAGGCAAGTTCTCGGCTCAGGGTGGTAGACAGGTTGGTGGAGGGGCAGGTAATGGTAGACCTGATACAAGTAAAACTTTGTGCTTCAGTTGCAACGATGTTCATAAAAATGCAGATTGCCCCAAGTTGAGTAAAAATTCGAGGAAAAATGTTAAACCTGTGGTATGTTTGCATGTGGTTGAGTTGGACCCGAAAATGAAAGAACTACAGGAGTATTTTGAGGTATGGGGTAACATTCCTTGTACTAAGGATGATGTTGATAGTAAACCAATTAAAAGAATGCGTGATACTGCAGGTTTTCTAACAATGTTACTGAGGGACGCATACCCCGAGCCTGAGAGGAACTTCATGGGTGAGTTTGTGTTGCTTGATGGAGTGGGAGGTCTTGTTAAATACCGTTGAATAACCTGTGGTTGGATTTTCCTTATCTCAAACGACGGGTAGTGGTAGCAGTGAGTGAGAGACTCTCTGTACCAGGTACTATGATGTTGTTAGGCAATGATCTTGCTGGAAGAAGTATAATCCCTAACCCTATTGTTAGTGAGAAGCCATTGCAGATGAATCCAGCGGAGGCAGTAGACCTAGATGTTTTCCCTGCATGTGCTGTAACCAGAAGCATGGTCAGGATGCATCCCCAGACTCAGAATCATGCGTTTGTGTAAAGGGAGTGAATCAGGGGTTAAGCAGGAGTGTGACCCTAGATTGGGTCTGGAAAGGTTATTTTTGGATCTGGAATTTGAAGGGGTAGGTGGTGAACAAAATGGAGGGGTGGGTGACACAGTACAGTTAGGTTCTGTCCCTGTGTGTGGGGAACATAAGGGTGGGAGTGTGACCCAGCACAATAGAACCCTGTTCCTGTGACAAGGGATGTAATTGTAGAAGCACAAAGATCTGACCCTAGTCTGGTTAATTTATGTAATAATGTTGTTAGAGAGGAGGACTCCAGTTTAGACAGGACAGTATATTATTTTTGTAAGGGATTATTGCTGAGAAAATTCAGGAACACAGAATTGGTTACAGGTACAGAAGTACATCAAGTGGTAGTGCCAGAATGTTCTCGCGGTAAAGTTTTGAGTACTGCCCACGATGCAATGGAAGGACATTTAGTGGTTATAAGGCCATTCAACAAAATAACAGAATGTTTATATTGGCCAGGGTTAGTGAATGATGTAAAATTGTATTGTAAGTCATGGACAGTATGTCAGCCTATTCCACCTGCACCTCTTAACCCTATACATGTCAGGAATACTCCTTCGAATAAATGTATAACTGATGTGTGCGGGCCGTTTCAAAAAGCCAAGAAAGGCCATCAATATTTGTTGACAATAATGGATACATGTACCATATACCCAGATCTCATTCCTTTGCGTAGTGTCACAGGCAAAGTCATTGTTCCTGTATTAGGCGAAATGTTTACAACTTTCGGCATACCGAAGATATTTCAGAGTGGCCAAGATTCTAATTTTACTAGTAAACTATTTCAGGAGGTAATGCAAGCCCTGGATGTCTTGACATGTCTGTCTACTGCACATCAGCCCGAGTCTCAAGGTGCACTAGAAAGGTTTCACCAGACCCTGAAATATATATTAACTGAATTTTGTTTTGAGGTTGAAAGGGATTGGGATAAAAGTATCCTTTTCCTCTAGTATGCCATATGTAATTCTATACAGGAAAGTTTAGGATATACTCCACACGAGTTGGTGTTTGGTCATCAATATAGAGGGCCTTAGGAAGTACTGTATAAATTCATTGTATGAGGGCACAGAGAAGGATGTGTGTCTTACAACTTATGTAGAAAACATGAAATCTGTAATGGTGAAAGTAAGTAATTTGCATTGCAAAATTTAAAGCTTGCCCAAGGTTAAACGAAAAGTAATTTTGACAGGAAAGCAGTTTAAAGAGTTTTCAATATTGGGGATGAAGTACTAGTGCTTGTACCAGATAGATAATAAGACCTTAGTGCCAAGTTCAAAGGGCCTTTCAAAGTAGTGGATAAGCTAAGTGACTAATCAGGTAATATCTTGTCCGGACAAACTAAAGCCTTGAAGGGGGGTTCATGTAAACATTGTGGAAAAGTGTGTACGGCAAGAGTGGATTCCAGTGATCTGTGTGATGGGTGGAAAAATCCTGTGTGAAGACCAACACTTCTATGGCGATATATGGACGTGAAATTGCATAACATCTATGTTTTGTCTAACCCTGGGAAGAAATTGACCCATCTTTCCCATAACCAAGCTCAAGACATCACGAGCTTGCTGAAGGAGTTTGAGGACCTGTGTGGGGACGTGCCGAGGGTGACGACGCTGGTGGAGCATGACGTGCAGTTGGTGACAGGGGCCGTTCCAGTGTGATAGTCTCCATACCATCTCTCTCCAGATAAGTTAAAAATGTTCGAGTCTGAAATACAGTATATGCTAAAACCTGGTATAATGGAATCCAATAACAACAAGTGGGATTCACCTGTTGTGCTGGTACCAAAATCTGATGGGTCCTGGAGGCTGTGCACAGATTATAGGAAAATTAATGCCTTGACTGTACCGTACTCTTTTCGGGTGCCAAGAATTGAGGATATAATTGACAGAGTAGGGAGTGCAAAATTCATAACTGAAATCAGTTTGTTGAAGGGATATAATGAGATCCCTCTCACTGACAGGACAAAGAGGGTTTCAGCTCTCATCACACCAAAAGGGTTTTTTTCGTTTCGTTTCATGCCATTTGGGATGTGGGCTGCCTCTGCCTGTTCTTCAAGACTAATCCAGAACCTAATCACAGATCAGAAGGGTGTCGAGGCATACTTGGAGGACATGATGGTGTTCAGTGACACCTGGGAGGAGCAAGTGGTTCTCCTTTGTAAGCTTTTGCACTGACTGAGAAAAGCTAAGTTGACCATAAATTTGGTAAAATGTTAATTTGATCATGGATAACTAATTGTACTAGGACACAAGGTTGGGCTTGGAAAAGTGTATCCTGTAGATGTACATGTGCAAGCCATTAAGGACATGCCAGTACCTAAAAATAGAAATGGTGTTCAAAGGTTCTTAGGAGCAGCCGGGTACTATCGCAACCTTGGCTAAATCTCTGACGAACCTAACAAGTCCACCGAGACTGTTTGTGTAGTTGGAGGCGTGTCAAAAGGCTTTTGACAAACTGAGGCGGTTGCTCTGCTCTGATCCTGTTTTGAAAAGCCCTGATTTTAACCATCCCTTTGTGTTGCACCTGGACACGAGTGACGAAGCCACTGGGGCGTGTCTACTACAGGAGGATGAAGAAGGTGTGTTACACCCAGTGAGTTATTCTT
>NC_090730.1:81557482-81559982 GCF_036898095.1 Palaemon carinicauda | reverse complement strand
TACTTTCGCCCACTTCCCCGGTTGTTCTTTTCTCCCCTGGAGATTAAGTTCAATCCCCTTTTCCCTCTGAGTTAAGCCTGAGGCTTAATCCTAGTGGTTTTAACTGAATAGTATTCAGGTATAACTATACTAGGGTGTTTCTGTACTAATCCTGTAACCAGAGTATCTGGTTTCTGGTTTGGGCAGAATATCAGAATAATTAGTCTGGGGTCTGTATCTTCTTGGCATAGAGAATGTGATTACTTTGCTAGGTTAGGTACAGACATAGGAGGCTTAATCTCCCTAGACCACATCCGAAGGTTTCTGTACAAGATGATTCCTTTTTCTAGTGATCTAGCAGACTAGTCCAGTGCTGTTATTCTCGGATTGAAGGATAATATTCTCCTTTTCCTAGTGAATAGCAACATCAAACTTTTTTTTGGTATTGAGGAAGGTGTCAAGTGTTGCTGACCTCCCTCCCTATAGATAAACCCTAGGCTAGGATGAGCTTTCTTAGCCGTTGGGGTAAATCTCATACAAGAGCAAAGTTTGCAGGACCCTTTTTCCCCTCTCCCCCCTATCCTTAGTAATAGCCTAGCTATCACAACTCTTGGCCGTCGTTCTACATTTGTACCTAGAGTAGGTTAGGATGTGGAACTGGCTCAGTCCTCTGCCGGCCGGCAGGAACGTGCCAGCCGGCAGAGGCCTAACTTCTGTAGATTGCTCCACAGACCTCCCTTGGTCTAACATCCATGTTTGTTGGTAGAGCCCGGCAGGCGATGGATAGAAGGAAGCCTGAATATTACATTATCCCCTTCCTTATGTTCTCTCTTTATGGATGGAAGGCTGTAAGGCAGTGCTGCCTTATATCCTTATATTCATTCTGTTTACTTATTAGTGTATTGTACCCCTAGCCCGGCTGCCGGCTTGAATAACCGGCAGCCTGCTTGAGTAACCGGCAGCCGGGCGGGTGGAAGTTATCTGGTTCTTTTTTACTGCCGGCCAGCATAGGTATTTCCTACCATTGCCCGCCAGCAACAGAAGCACACCATAAGATCTGCCGGCAGCTACAATTAGCAGCCGGCAGCCGGGTGCTGTTGTTTTTGGTTGCCGGACGGCAGAGAGTGCCAGCCGGCACACACGCTGAACCAGCAATCTGCCGCCCAGTAGTCTGAAGGTAGTATACCTTTGAACTATATTAAGGTGCGTTCTGGCCGGGAGGATATTATATTGTATACAGTAGCCAGTATTTCTACAGTATAGTATATACTGCATGTAGAAAACTATAGTATGGAATGTATTGTAACACTAAGTTCTTCCAACATACTTGGTGTTGCCTTGTACAGACTTTTGTTGAGACCGTACAGAATAAAGACAGTGAGCACTTTCTTTATCAATTATTCAGTACATTAAAATTCTTTACAATGGTGTGAGCTACACCTAAAATTTCCTCTGGAAAATATGATGTAGGTGATTCTAGAATGAGACTTAACCTTAGTTTCAATATCTGGAAGGTTACAGCAATTGGCTAGGCAGGAAATACAAGTATGTGTCTTTACTTCTTTCCTTTCTAGCTTGACTGTTATAAGCTATATATATTAATATTAGTTATCCAGTGATATGTCTTCACTTGATACTCATGGAATTTCTTCTCTTTAAAGGAGGACCATCCGAAGTGCGGGAGCAAGTTTTGCAACGTCCACAGCAAAAACTTCTGTGGACATGAGTTGTGAAGGAGGCACGCAGCATGCGCAGTCTCCAAAGGTGATCTCCGGTATTGGGACCCTCAGGTATGTTCTATCTGTTCTAACCTGATTACCGAGGCATTTGACACCCCTAAGTCGGCGGAGTCAAAGGACGCAGCTAGGGAAAAGTTACGAGCCTGGGTGAGGGGTTTTCAGAAGTATACTTCAGGCCCCTACCTTCCAAGTGAGAAGATGAGGGCCTACCTTTTTCCTAAGGCATCGGCGGATGCAGTGATTCCTCAGCCTCATGCGGAGATCCCGACAGTTCAGATTCCGGTAGATTCTGAAGTCTAGGACGCCCTACAAGACATCTAACTGGACGATAGGATGTCTGAAGTGTCCGAGTACACCGAAAAGGACCTTCTGGCAGAAGCCCAAGAAGAGGAGCTGACCCAGACTCCTAATACTGAGGAGGAAGAAATCAACAAGGCGTCGGTTACATCGGTTCTGGCCCCTGAACCTGTGCCCTCAACATTGTCTGCTATCCCAGACGAACTGGGAAGGAGTCTTTCTTCCATCGTTGAAATGATTCAACAGATGAAGAAGAAGAATGATGAAAAGGAAGCTGCAATAAAGTTGGAGATGCGTAGACTTGCTGCATCACGTGTAGACTTGCAGCATCACGTGGGCCCCAGAAGAAGCTCAATGTGAAGGATCTTCCTTTGTGCTCGGATGCCAATCCTTGGAGGTATGCCGAGCACATGCCTATGATAACTAGGAAGATTGTCATATCAGAATAGTAGGGTTCAATTCCCTTTGAAGAAGTGGAATTCTGG
>NC_090730.1:81544982-81552482 GCF_036898095.1 Palaemon carinicauda | reverse complement strand
AGGATACTGGAGAGTATGTACTTCTGCGTGGGTTTGGTCCTGAATTCTCGGCTCCATTAGTAGAAGTCAAGTTGGAAACTCCGTTAATTTCGGGATTTGTTAAAATTGCTTTGGTGAGAGAAATCCCAGTGTCGGGAGTAGAGTTAATTCTTGGAAATGATTTATGTGGAGACAAAGTTTTTGGTAGCAGTAATCCAATTTTGACAGAAAAACCCTCTAATTCTTCATCTATTACAGAAGTTGAATGTACATTTCCAAACATATTTCCTGCTTGTGCAGTTACTACAAGAAGTAAGAGTACCGAAGGAAAGGTAAAGGATGACGACTGTTTGGATTTACACAACTTGTTTAAAGACAGTCCAGAAACACAAGTAAGTAAAGTCAGTACTCCTTTGCGAATGCTGAAAGTTAATAAGGAAGAATTTGTTAAATCTCAAATTGAAGATGAGAATTTGAAGGTAATAAGAGATAATGCCCTTGTTGATATAAATGATATCGAGAAGGAAGGCAAGTGTTACTTTGTTAAGGATGGAGTCCTAATGAGGAAGTTTAAGAGTAGAAATGTTAATGATGTTGTAGAACAAGTGATTATTCCAAATAGTTATAAGAATTTTGTTCTAGGTATTGCTCATGACAGTAGTTATTCTGGTCATTTAGGTATAAACAAAACTTATGAGAAATTATTGAGGTATTTTTATTGGCCTAAGATGCACAAAGATTGTAGTGAATATTGTAAAAATTGCGATTTATGTCAAAAAGTAGGCAAAGCTCAACATGACCCTAAAGTGGTGCCATTGCAACCCATTGAAGTTCCAGGTGAACCCTTTGAAAGACTGGTTTTGGATTGTGTGGGACCTCTTCCTAGGTCTAGTAAAGGCAACGAGTATTTGCTGACAATTATGTGTAGTGCTACCAGATTTCCAGAAGCTATTCCTTTAAGAACTGTGAGTGCTGATAAGATAATAGAAGCGCTTAATAAGTTCTTCTCGCTGGTTGGTTTGCCAAAAGAAGTACAAACTGACCAAGGAACCAACTTTACGTCTAAAAAGTTTGCATCATTTTTAGCCTGTCAGAGTATTAAGCATTGCTTATCATCTCCTTATCACCCACAGAGCCAAGGAGTGGTCGAACGATTTCATCGAACCTTCAAAACCATGCTTCGCACGTACTGTTGTGAAAATGAAAAGGAATGGGATGTCTTCATACCAATGTTGCTATTTGCCGTTCGTGATAGCGTACATTCATCGTTGGGGTATTCTCCTTTTCAGTTAGTATATGTCCATCAGGTAAGGTCGCCCATGGAGGTGATAAAGAATCAATTGATTTCAGAAGAAAAGGATTCTATCACTTTACAAGAAATGAAGGAAAAAATAAAGAAAATATGGAAAGTAGCACATGAGAATCTCGAAATGGTACAAGAAGGGATGAAAAGAAACTACGACAAAAAGGCTGCAAAACGTGAACTCTACATCGGAGACAAGGTTCTAGTGTATCTCCCTACATCTGGTAAGGTTTTTAACCAGAAGTATATAGGACCTTGCACGGTGAAAGAAAAAGTGAGTGATGTTAACTATCGAATTCAATTTCCTACAGGACGAAGGAAAGTTAAAACTTTCCATATTAACAAGTTGAAAAGGTATAATGAATCCAGTGGAGTGTTGTCAATTGCAAAAGAGGATGATGAAAAAGATGTTGAAGGAGAATTTGAAGTTAGGATAAAAAATACTGAGTATTTGAGGGATTATGAAAAATTTAGAAAATTATGTATTCATTTATCTGATGAACAACAGCAGGATTTTAAAGTGCTAATTAAAAACTTTTCAGATCTGTTTTCAGACCATCCAAAAAGGATAAAAGGAATACAGCATAAAATTAGGTTGAGAGAGGAGACTCCAATAAGTCAGCGTCCGTACAGAATGTCACCGAGGCAACAACAACAGTTAAAGACCGAAGTTGCTTATTTGCTGAAACACGGACTAGCAGAGGAAAGCCATAGTGAATGGGCTAGCCCATGTATTCTAGTCGACAAACCTGACGGAAGTGCAAGAATGTGTACAGACTATCGAAAGGAAAGTGCTTGTTACCAACGACGTGGCAGTCTCCGATAGTTGCTGAATGGTGGAAGTGGCTAATGTTTAAGACTGTACGAGTGAAAATTCAGCATGGACTGAGGAGAGAGCCGCGGAGTTTAAAGGGGGGGAATGTAAAGGAATATGATTTATTGAGTATAAAATTGCAGAAAAGGTTGGAAATTTATATTTGCATAAAAAAAGGTGTACACTAGCCAACAGATGGCAGTACCGCTTGGCGTAGTCAGTAGTCGCCAAGGATAATGTACCGAAATATTATGTTTAGTACATGGATGTCTAGCGTGAGTCGAGTATATAAAGCCCCACAACGGTGATTTTCGGCGGAGTCGCAACAAACAAGTGATAAAAAGTGTATCAAGTTTTTAAGGAATATATGGTAATGTATTGTTTATCCATTTGGACGTTTTCTTGTGTGATGTAACGTTGGTTGCCACTAACTGTTTGATGTTGCTACAGTGAATTATATGTTGTGATTATGTAAAGCTTTGCGACTTGGGTATTAAACGGTAAACTGCAGAAATCAGTGATTAGTAGTCTTGATGAAGTGCTGTTGTGTAATGCGTTTGTAATTGGTTTAATGTTCTGTTTGTGTCTTTAATTTCTTTACTAATTGTTATTAAAGTACATTTTAAGTTATTATGGGTTATCACTGTTTCCTGATATATTCTGCTCGTAAATCCTTAGTATAAGAGATTTTGTTTTCTTATGTTACAATATATATATATATATATATATATATATATATACATATATCACCCACGAAACGCATTTAATACCGAATTCTATCTTGGGAATATATATCCACTTGGAATTCATTTTATTGTAACAGATTCTGGCTGGGTGGAGATTCGAACCCCTATCTGTGGGCCGGAAACCATGCCAGCAGCAACCCTACCTACTGAGCTATCAAGAGAGATAAAATTTTATGACAAGTCCCCGTACATATTCCTGTCGAATTCAGGAATCTGTTCATAGACTTGAAATAAACCCATCTCCACCACGATAGCTGAATCGTGAGTTTGCAACACGTGGTTATTTTAAATGGACATATATCACAAGCACACGTGATTTCACTCAATGTAAATATCACCCACGAAAGGCATTTAAGACCGAATTCTATCTTGGGAATATATATCCACTTGGAATTCATTTTATGGTAACAGCTTCTGGCCGGGTGGAGATTCGAATCCCCACCTGTGGGCCGGAATCCTTGCCAGCAGCAACCCTATTGACTGAGCTATCAAGAGAGATAAAAGTTTATGACAAGTCCCCGTACATATTCCTGTCGAATTCAGGAATCTGTTCATAGACTTGAAATAAACCCATCTCCACCATGATAGCTGAATCGTGAGTTTGCAACACGTGGTTATTTTAAATGAACATATATCAAAAGCACACGTGATTTCAATCAATGTAAATATCACCCACGAAAGGCATTTAATACCGAATTCTATCTTGGGAATATATATCCACTTGGAATTCATTTTATGGTAACAGCTTCTGGCCGGGTGGAGATGCGAACCCCACCTGTGGGCCAGAAACCATGCCAGCAGCGACCTTACCGACTGAGCTATCATGAGAGATAAAAGTTTATGACAAGTCGCCTTACATATTCCTGTAGAATTCAGAAATCTGTTCATAGACTTGAATTAAACCCATCTCCACCATGATAGCCGAATCGTGAGTTTGCAACACGTGGTTATTTTAAATGAACATATATCACAAGCACACGTGATTTCAATCAATGTAAATATCACCCACGAAAGGCATTTAATACCGAATTCTATCTTGGGAATATATATCCAATTGAAATTCATTTTATGGTAACAGCTTCTTGCCGGGTGGAGATTCAAACCCCCACCTGTGGGCCGGAAACCATGCCGGCAGTGACCCTACCGACTGAGCTATCAAGAGAGATAAAAGTTTATGACACCTTGCTGCTGGTGGAAGCCATGAGAGGTTGCCACCCACCACAAAGGGGGGTGGGGGTGGGGCGACCGTTAGAGGAGAGAACAAAGTCAGCAGGTGAGAAGACTCTTCATATGTTGGCAGTGGGGGGAGGGGGGCACCTACGAGTGGACTCCCCCACTCAGGGATCCTCTGTTATTACACTTGTTAGTCCTACAGTCATCTATTTTCAATATGCCCTACAAGAAATGCCGAAGATAGGCTGGCTGTGACACACGGGCACCATCTCCCATCCAATATCAGAGGAAAAGGAAACATAGGAAAGAGAAGGCGAGGGAGATCAAAACCCTACACACATGACAACAGAAGCAGCAGTCGAAGAACAGGTGACTACAATGGAGCCTGGCACTGGGACCTCCCTCGGTACCCTAAACCTCACCCCTCTGGCACTAGAGACTGGAGCAGGAGAAAGTGGTATTGCAAACAAGGTCGTTTGCCCGTGCTGCACATACTGGGATCCTAATTTGAGGCTCAGAATTTTAGCATTCAGGATTCACCTACCAGATAAGGCCTTTCGAGCGCTGATCAACACAGAAGCCAGCGTCTTGCTTCTTGAACAAGGAATCTCCCCAAACCCACCATAGTCATCCTCGACACACCAGGAGGATACAAAATATACGCAAGGCATAAAACGATCGTCAACTTCAAGGTGGGATCTGTGAATTTTACACATGATTTTTTTCATTTTGTATTCCTTGGGAATTCTAGAAATTGAGGCTATACCTGGTTTGTATTTTATAATGAGTAATCAAATAGATATTTGTGGGGAGGAAGATAGAATAACAGTAAAAACAGAATGGTGCATTTTGCCGTTAGAATGCCATGAGAGAGTAAGTGCTTGTGTGGGAAAGGAGAGACAATTAAGGTAACAGCTGCAGCTGAAAGAGAAAAAATTATTGCCTCCTCAGTCACACATAACCATATGAAAGGGTGTCTTAGGCTCTCCCAGAGAGAACCAAGATCGTAGTTAAACCACATAACAAATGGGCACTCATAGTCTTGGAAGGCTTGTCATAAATACGAGAACAGAGCAGATATTACAAAAGATAATTTGTCAAATAAAAAAGTTGTATTACAAAGTGATTGTGTGTGTGAATTGGAGTTATGTGAAATTACTAACACTGGGATCTGGGAAGCCACAACTCTAGCCCGCACAGACTAATGCTCTTAGAACTTGCTTATGAAAGCGCCAAAACTATGTCTGCGAGAATATCAACCTGTAGTTAGTAACATTGCAATTGGAGACGATGATTGATTAATTTCCCTTTATCATTGAAACTTGGCAGGAGGAGCCAATCAGGTCAAAGCCTTATAAGGTGCCCGTTAATTTCCAGAGAGAGATGGAAAAGGAAAGTAGTATATTACGGTAACGATGAGAGCGAATCCCCCTGTGATTCTCCAATTGTAGCTGTTAGGAAAAAGGAAGCCTTGGTAGAATTGTGTGTTGATTATAGGAAGTTGAATGTATTCACTAAGGACAATATATTTCCATTACCCTCGATTTAAGAATTACTAGTGAAGGTACGGGATAGTAAATATTTTACAAGTGTTTATTAAAAATCTGGATACTATCGAATACCTATTCTGGAAGGCAGTAAATGCAAAACAGCATTTACAGCTAACGATCAGATATTTCAGTTTAATTTTCTTCCTTTCGGTGTTAAAATGCTCTGTCATTACAATAGAGTAATGATGGTAGTGTTGTCTCCCTTAATTGGCCATAATGTTCTTGCATATTCAAACAATATCATAATTACAAGGAAAACAACCGAAGAACATAATAACGATATTCATAAAGTTTTAGAGGCACTGCGGTCTAATGGAATATGAATGAATTTATGAAAGTGCAAATTTTTCTGTAAACAGGTGGAAGTTTTAGGTCATATAATAACCCTAGAAGGTATCCAACCCTGCCCTAGTAAAATAAAAGCTATTAGAGATTTCCCAAGGCCATGTACCCCTAAGGATGTAGCTGGGTTCCTTGTGCTTGTTGGGTATTACCATAAATTCATGAGAGGTTTTTGGAGAGAAAGCGAGATCCTTAGATGCTTTAAAGAAAAAAAAAATCAATGATTGGAAGAAGAAAGGGCGTTTAACCATTTAAAAGCTGCCTTAATTAGCAATGAGTTACTAGCCTGTTTTTAGTTATAACAGATACAAGTAGCATAGCTATTGGTGGAGTAATTTCTCAACGAGATGATAAAGGTAGAGAGCGACCCAATGGTTTTGCTCCCATGGTATTAAAACAGACAGAAAAAAAAATTATAGTACATTCGATCGACAGGCATTGGCTACTCATTTGGCTCTAGAGAGGCACCGGTTCTTTTTATGTCAGCCAATTGAGTTGCAAAGTGATTATCACCCTTACGTGATTTATCTTACACAGGGGACTTGATGTCTAGATAAGCGAGGTGGATTGAAAGACTGTTAGAATTTAATATAAAAGGGTTTGACCACATAGCAGGAAAAGTTAACAAGGTAGCTGATGCCCTGTCTAGAGGTGCATTAATAGAAGCAACAACTCAGCCACAAAAGAGGAGCGAAGAGCAAACCCAAAATATTGAGGGACCCCACCCCTATAGAAAGCATGATGTGAATTCACGTGAAGAGCTATCAGGAAATTAGATCTACGAGAGAGAGAGAGAGAGAGAGAGAGAGAGAGAGAGAGAGAGAGAGAGAGAGAGAGAGAGAGAGAGAGAGAGAGAGAGGGGGGGGGGGCTAGTGATCGTGAATATGTGTGTGTGTAGCAGAGGACATGGCCTGGGGTGTCCAGAATGAGTGCCCTGATGATGCAGATGTGACTGACTTACGAGGTTGGGACATACAGATAGTTCGAGAGGGACAGAAAAAATAGGAATGGATGGAAAGAGTGCGAATAGTGATTAAAGGGGAGTCAGATAGTTACCCATCATTTCTGAATTTGGCTCGTGAGAATTTTATTCGTACACAGAATGATATCTAATATTGGGCTTATGAGAGGAGGGAATGGGAGTTTTGTGCATGGGTAGTTCTTCCTCCCCCTTTGGTTAATCGAGCCATCAACATTGTACATGCAAGTCCGAATGCAGGGCATTTAGGGATTGATAGGACATTAAAGAGAGCATATGAATCCTTATTTTGGTTAGAAAAAAAAAACCCACCTATAGAAAATTAGACCCAATTTTAGTAAGTTAATGAACTTACGCATATTTTACTAAGTATTTCTTTTTCTTTTTATTTTAATGATAGTATTCTTTTCTATAGTGTCTGCTCAATCCATTGAATTTTAAATTTATATATTTCTCAAGTGTAACTGCAGAAAAGGAACTAATGTACAAACACTCTCTTTCATATATATTCAAAGGCTGGATCCACCAAAGTATAGGGAAAACATTACTGTTTATGTTAGTTTTACTGAAATAGAAACCCAGCACGTATTTCAATAATATATTACACACTTCTT
>NC_090730.1:81489806-81499482 GCF_036898095.1 Palaemon carinicauda | reverse complement strand
ATTTCTTCTCTTTACAGGAGGACCCTCCGAAGTGCGGAAGTGTTTTCTGCAACGTCCGCGGTAAGAACCTCTGCGGACATGAGTTTTGTAGGAGGCACGCAGCATGCGCTGTCTCCAAGGGTGATCTCCAGTATTGGGACCCTCAGGTATGTACCGTGTGCACTAACCTGATTACTGAGGCCTTTGATTCGTACCTGGGTAAGGGGCTTCCAGAAGAACACCTCTGGACCTTATCTTCCAAGTGAGAAGATGAGGGCGTATCTTTTCCCTAGGGCATCAGCTGATGCAGTGATTCCCCAGCCTCAAGAGGAGATCCCCAAGTTCAGATCCAGGTGGATGCTGAAGTCGCGGTCGCTTTGCAAGACATCCAGTTGGATGACAGGATGTCTGATGTGGACGAGCGTCTGGAGGAAGACCTCCTGGCAGGAGGCCAGGATGAAGTTCAAGCCCAAGACACTGTAGAGGAAGAGGCCGATGAGGTGTTGGCTACTCCGGTTCAGATCCCGGAGCCTATTCCCTCAACATCGTCTGCTCTCACAGCAGAGCTGGGACAGGCCCTCTCTTCAATTGTTGGAATGATCCAACAAATGCAGAAGGAGAATCAGGAGAAGGCGGCTGCAATGGAACTGCGGATGCAGAGCCTTGCAGCATCACATGGGCCCCAGAAAAGGCTCAATGTGAAAGACCTTCCCTTGTGCTCAGATGTTAACCCATGGAGGTATGCTGAGCACATGCCGATGACGACTGGAAAGATCGTCATCTCGGATAAGTTGGGTTCAGTTCCCCTAGAGGAGGTGGAATTCTGCCCCAGCAAGGGGTCATATCCGGACTGTTATGTCCGGCTGAGGAAGGAACCAGCTTCAAAGGAGGAGACAGACCCGAAGGAGGTCATAGTGATGGACCATGCTAAGGCTCAAGCTTTGCTTTCATCCTCGATGAAAGAGAGGGGCTTCACGAACTCAAAGGTAGCTGCATTGAGTAAAAAGCTCCCTTCCTTTGTGTCCTCTCCTGCTAGAGCCTTCCCCTTTTTACAGAAAGGGTTTGCGGGTGTACTAAAAGCAGTCGAGGCCGGCAAGCCTTGCCCCTCCCTGGAGGAGTGTAAACCCTTGTCGCTGGCCCTGCCTATGGACCACAAAGACTGGAAGGACGTCCATCTTACCTTCTCAGTTGGGAAGTTGGAGGCTAATATTGCCGGACGTCAGTTCGGCGAGGACCTCCCTAAGCTGTCTGACTTTCTTTTGCGGAGAGAGCTCGAGACAAAAGAAAGACTGGCTGCCTCAATGTCTCTTCAGACTACTCTTGAGACGATGGCAAGTGACCCCAAGGTCCATGAAATGTTCATGGTAGTGGCCAAGACTCATCTGGCCACACTGACGAAGGATCTTTATAGCTTCGTCAGGGCGAGGAGAGCATGTAGGGAGTTCGTGTTCACCTCGGCTAAGGGTGAGGCACGAGCCAAGGAAACTAATCTCCTCCAACATTTGGGGCAAGACCTTTTCCCTACCGAATTGGTCAAAGAAGTTGTTGATAAGGCCGCCTCGGAGAATAGAAACCTTCTCCAGAAGTGGGGCCTGGTTATCAAAAGAAAGTCTTCCCCGGATGAGGGTCCTCAACCAAAGAGGAAGACTATGAGGACTAGGCTACCGTCTCGGCCAGCCAAGCCTCTTAGACAGCAACAGCAACTGCAATTGCCATTGCCTTCAGTGCCCCATATGGTGGCACAAACCCCGACCACATTCCAGTGGGTACCCCAGGCTGAGTCGACACAGTCCACGGCATTCACCCCAACGTTTGAAGGGCAGTCTACTTCCTTTCGAGCAAAGCCTAGAGGAGCAGCCAGAGGCTCGTCTAGGTGCCCCTCAAGGGGAAGGGGATTCAGGGGTGGTCACGGTCAGGGAGGCAAGACCTCAGGACGGCAGTCCAAGTGAGATGATGCCGGTAGGAGGGAGACTTCAGAATTTTCGGGATCGGTGGACCTTCGATCCCTGGGCCCACAGCCTACTCAAGAACGGACTGGGCTGGAGCTGGTACAGCACTTCACCCCCGTGCCTTCGGTTTTTCCAACACTCCACCCCCCCGTTCTGGAGGAGTACGTTCAAGAACTGTTGGAGAAAAAAGTGATCCGAAGGGTGAAAGTCCATCAAATTCCAAGGGAGGCTGTTTTGTGTTCCCAAGAAAGACTCGGAAAAGCTCAGAGTCATTCCTGGACTTGTCGCCACTCAACAAGTTCATAGTGAATTGCAAATTCAAGATGCTAACACTGCAACACATAAGGACCTTACTGCCCAAGAGGGCATATTCCGTCTCCATAGACTTGTCAGACGCCTATTGGCACGTTCCAATCAACCGTCGACTCTCCCCCTACCTAGGGTTCAAGCTACAATGAAGACTATACGCCTTCAGAGCCATGCCATTCGGGCTAAATATAGCCCCAAGGATTTTCACGAAGCTTGCGAGCGTAGCTCTCAAACAATTACGCCTAAAGGGAATTCAGGTAGTAGCCTACCTGGACGACTGGCTGGTGTGGGCAGCATCCGAGACAGAATGCTTGCAAGCTTCCAGTCAAGTGATCCAGTTCCTAGAGTATCTAGGCTTCAAGATCAACAGGAAAAAGTCTCGACTTTCTCCATCTCAAAAGTTCCAGTGACTGGGAATCCACTGGGACCTAATGTCACACCGTTTCTCCATCCCGGCGAAGAAAAGGAAGGAGATAGCGGGTTCTGTCAAGAGACTTCTAGATTCCGAAAGGATATCAAGACGCGAACAGGAGAGGGTACTGCGCTCTCTCCAGTTTGCTTCGGTGACAGACCCAGTGCTAAGAGCACAGCTAAAGGATGCAACCGGAATTTGGAGAAGTTATGCATCAAACGTGCGAAGAGATCTGAGAAGACCAGTTCCGCTTCGGCTACGTACTCTTCTCAGGCCTTGGTCCCAAGCCAGACATCTAAAGAAGTCGGTTCTTCTTCAGCCACCTCCCCCGTCGGTGACGATTCACTCAGACGCCTCGAAGGAGGGATGGGGAGGTCACTCTCATCGGAAAAAAGTCCAGAGACTTGGTCCAAGCTATTCAAGACCTTTCACATAAACTTTCTAGAAGCTATGGCAGTGCTCCTTACCTTAAAGAAAGTCTCCCCGCGTCACTCGATCCACATAAGGTTGGTGATGGACAGCGAGGTAGTTGTGGGATGCTTGAATCGACAAGGATCGAGGTCACCACCTCTCAACCAGGTGATGTTGGCCATCTTCCGATTGGCGGAAAAGAAGAAGTGGTACCTGTCGGCAGTTCACCTTCAAGGAGTCCGCAATGTGACAGCGGACGCTCTATCCAGGTTCACACCGATAGAGTCGGAATGGTCCTTAGACGCAGGATCATTCTCCTTCATTCTGAATCAAGTCCCAGAACTGCAGATAGACCTCTTTGCGACGAAAGACAACAAGAAGTTGCCCCGGTACGTGTCCCCGTACGAGGACCCCTTAGCGGAAGCAGTGGACGCGATGTCCCTCGACTGGAACAGATGGTCCAGGATTTTTCTGTTCCCTCCTCACAACCTTCTGTTGAGGGTCCTCAACAAACTGAGATCCTTCAAGGGGGTAGTGGCAATAGTGGCCCACAAGTGGCCTAACAGCGTGTGGTTCCCCCTGGCATTGGAACTACGGCTGAAGTTTCTACCGCTACCAGATCCAGTTCTGACCCAGCGAGTCCAGAAGTCGACTGAATGCGCTTCATTACAGAAAACCCGGACCCTGCAGCTCATGATTTTCTCTCCCTAGCGGTGAGAAAGCGTTTCGGGATTTCGAAAGCCAGCATAGACTTCCTAGAGGAATATAAGTGCAAATCCACTAGAAGGCAATATGAGTCATCTTGGAGAAAATGGGTGGCCTTTGTCAAGGCGAAGAATCCGCAGGAGATCTCGACAGACTTCTGCTTATCTTTCTTCATCCACCTCCATGGTCAAGGGTTGGCAGCTAACACGGTTTCGGCGTGTAAGTCTGCTTTGACAAGACCCATTCTATATGCCTTCCAGGTCGACCTTGGTAACGAGATCTTTAATAAAGTTCCGAAAGCCTGCGCTAGGCTCAGACCTTCAGCACCTCCAAAGCCCATTTCATAGTCTTTAGACAAAGTTCTTCATTTCGCTTCTCTGTTGAGCAATGAGGAGTGTGCGTTGAAGGATTTGACACAAAAAGTTATTTTCCTATTTGCACTCGCGTCCGGGGCCAGGGTTAGTGAAATTGTAGCCCTCTCGAGAGAGGCAGGTCGTGTTCAGTTCCTGGATGGGGGAGAACTGAACCTGTTTCCGGATCCTACGTTTCTCGCCAAGAATGAGTTACCCACCAACAGGTGGGGTCCCTGGAGAATCTGCCCTCTGAAAGAAGATGCATCTCTATGTCCAGTAGAATGCCTAAAGGTCTATCTTCGTAGAACTTCAGACTTCAAGGGTGGTCAACTATTCAGGGGAGAAACATCAGGCTCAAATTTGTCTCTGAATCAACTCAGAGCGAAAATCTCATATTTTATTCGCAGAGCGGATCCTGAGAGTACACCCGCAGGTCACGATCCGAGGAAAGTTGCCTCATCCTTAAATTTCTTTAATTGTATGGATTTTAACATCTCCGTTCATACACTGGCTGGAAGTCTTCCAGAGTGTTCTTTCGCCACTATGCGAAGCAAGTAGAGGAACTAAAGAGATCTGTGGTAGCAGTGGGTCGCGTTGTTAACCCTACTGTTTAACTCTGCGAGGAACAGTGGATTTAATTGGGACGATTAATTCCAGGGTGAGTGTGTAGTTACATACAGTACTACAAACTAAGTGAGGGCACTGAGTTGCCCACGTAGACTGTTCCATTTCCAAAGGTGAACCTAGCATAAGTGCAGACATGTGTGCCGAGCGTTTTCTAACGCTAATGTGATTGATTTGTAATAGACTTTTATGACTTTGATACCTCGGTATCTTAAAAGTGGCAATAATGTTTTTTCTTTCAGATAAACAAGTTCTGTTTACTATCATACTTATGCTTAAAGTTTGGGTTATCCTCTTCCTATATATATATATATATATATATATATATATATAATTGTTGTTAACCTGTCTATTTATTGCTTGTCAATAAACTTGTTCTTGAGAACCTTGCGTCTCCTTCACCTGTGTCAATTTATTGGTATAATTGAGCATTCATTCTATGTACTTTATCTGGGATAATTCTAATAGAATTGTTCCTTTATGCAAGCTATGGTGCATTGGTTTATGCTTTCCCTTAACGGGAGGACTCCGTCCTACAAGGGGACCGTGGCGGTTTTACAAGTTTCCTCCTATGCGGATATAAACCTTTGTCCAATACAAGTATTGTGCGGAGAACTGGTCGATATTTCATATTGACGCAGTGGTTCTTTACAAACTATGCTTTACTTAATATAGGGTGAGACCACTATATTAGCTTGCCTGGTATTCATACATAGGTATATGTACTCTTCGAGACTTTTCCAGAGTCTAGTAGGACTCTTCCCTGTAGGGGGCAGGAAGCTCTAACATGGTTTATGGTTAGTTGAAAAGATGTATAACGGTAACATCTTAGGTCTCTAGGTCTAGTCGACCCGGAAAAATTACCGCCGGGGAGTACGGCACGTTCTGAGAATCCACAGATACAGTAATGCTCTGGTATACTTCCATCAGGACGACATGGCTTGAGCCCAAAAAAACGGATTTTGAGCGAAGCGAAAAATCTATTTTTGGGTGAGATGGCCATGTCGTCCTGATGGACCCGCCCTTCCCTTTCTATGAAAGGGCTGTAGGACCCCTCCCTACATACAGTATCTGTAGCACCTCGTGTACGCTACAAGGAATACAGATGGCGCCAGGATTGGCGCCAGGCACGCTTACGAAACTGGAAAAGAGGGAGCCTTGGGAGCGGCTCCCCTTTTTTCTTTCCCGTTTTCGTTTCTTGCCAATTGACCCCTCGATGTGTTATATCTGTTTGGGGTGCAGATTGCCATGTGGCGTGTCAAGAATACGTCCTCTGATATGTCGCGATATCCCTTTTATTAGGGATATTCGCTCCAGGAGTTAGAATTTTGGGTACCTTAAGGTAAATTCTCTGGCAATATCGCCGTAGTTGTAATATACCCTAGGAAGCTACCCTATAGGAACTTCCATCAGGACGACATGGCCATCTCACCCAAAAGTAGATTTTTCGCTTCGCTCAAAATCCGTTATATATATATATGATTATATATATATATATATATATATATGACAGCAAGCCGGGAGGAAAAAGGAAACGAAGATTGGACAAGCGCTTTCGTGTTATTATTACACCTCTTCACGGTCTTATGGTTTAAAAATACAATTAGAATACAAAGAAACCTCTGTGATGACGTAAAACAGAAAAAATGAGCAAATTACAAATTACCCAAAAGTTAGTTGTTTAAAAATGTTGTTTACAAGAAATTCATCCAGTTTGTACATACCTGAACTGGTGTTAAGCAGATCTTCGAAATTTTTCTTAATTAAAACTGTTTCAATGATATTTCTTTTAACAAAATCTTTGCAAAATATAAGTTCTTTAGCAACTTTCCAATTAATAGCGTGGTTGCACTCATTCATATGCTGAAAAAGACTGCTGGCAATGTTTCCCGTTCTTACATTATATTTATGCTGTTTTATTCGAGTTTCTAGTGCTTTGCCACTTTGACCGATATATCGTTTATTACACTGATTGCATGGAATTTCGTATATACATCCGTTAATCTGTTTTAGGGAATTTGTTATCAATATATTCTTGAGTGTGTTGTTTCTAAAAATTACATTAATTCCAAAAGGTTTTAAAATTCCTGGTAGAGGTACAAACTGTTTGAAAAAAGGTAAAAAAAAGGAGGTTATACACATTAAAATCATCGTTGTTAACAAAGCCATAAAAAGTTTTCTTTGCCTTTTGACAGGCTTTGTTTATGAAATGTGATGGGTACTTTAAAATAGATGCTATTTCATGAATTTTCCCAAGCTCAGCTTCAAGGAGATCAGGGCAACTTACCCGCAGTGCTTGTCCAATCTTCGTTTCCTTTTTCCTCCCGGCCTGCTGTCATCTTGAGACATCGCACGTTCCAGCGATTTGTCATTAATATATATATATATATATATATGTATATATATATATATATATATATGATTATATATATATATATATATGTATATATATATATGATTATATATATATATATGTATATATATATATATATATATATGTATATATTTATATATATATCTATATATACATATATATATATATATTTATACATATATTTATATATATATATATATATATATTTATATATATAAATATATATATATATATATATATACTTTTATATATAAATATATATATATATATATATACACATATGTATATGAATATATATAAATATTTATATATATATATATATATATATACGTATATATATATAGACATATATATATATATATACATATATATAGACATATATATAATATATATATATATATATATATATACATATGATTATATAAATATATATATACATATATATATTTATATAATCATATGTATATAAATATATATATATATATACATATGATTATATAAATATATATATACATATATATATATATATATATATTGTATCTATATATATATATATATATATACATATATATATATATATATATACATATAAATATATGTATGTATATATATATATATATATATATATTTATATATATATACATATAAATATATATATATATATATATATTTATATATATATATATATATATATGTATATGTATATATATATAATATATGTATATATATATATATATATATACATGTATATATATATATATATACATATATATATACAGTATATATATATATATATATATACTGTATATATATATATATATATATAGACATATATAAATATATATATATATATATATGATTATATAAATATATATATACATATATATATATATATATATTGTATCTATATATATATATATATATATATACATATACATATACATATAAATATATGTATATGTATATATATATATATATATATATGTAATGCCGTGCCGGTCCTAAGCCCGGATAAATGGGGAAGGTTAGGGAGGGGCTAACAACCCTTTCCTGTAAAACCTATATTGTTACAGAAACCGTACAAGAAGCAAATAGACCTAGACAACTTGTTGATGACTTGGGAACGAATAGGATTATGAGCTGGAAAACCCCATAAAGTTTGCTACTTGGAATGTACGAAGTTTGTATAGAGGGGGATTTGTTGATGTACTCGAAAATGAGCTGGAAAGATATAGTATACAAATAGCTGCCCTACAAGAGATAAGATGGCTGGAAGTTGGGAAGTGTGAAACGCATAAGGGGGTCATATACTATAGTGGCAGAGAAGATGGGAGACATGAGGAGGGAGTTGGGTTTTATATTAGTAAAAATATAAGCACTGCAGTTGTGGAGTTTGAGGGTATAAGCAGCAGAATAGCAAGAATAAGGATGACTGCTAAGTGGTTTAAAATCACAATAATAACATTACATGCCCCTACAGAAGACAGTGAAGAAGATACTAAAGATCAATGGTATGATGAAGTTCAGGAGGTTTTAAACAAGGTACCGGGGCACGATATGCTAATAATATTGGGAGATATGAATGCTAAAGTAGGTAAAGAAGTAGCAGCTTTTGCAGGAACTATAGGCACACATAGCTTGCATGAAAGTAGTAATGACAACGGGATTAGACTAGCAACGCTAGCCACAGCATACAATTTAGTAGTAGGAGGCACTCTGTTCCCACACAAAGAAGAGCATAAGGGCACTTGGCTTTCACCTGATGGAAATACAACCAACCAAATTGATCACATTTTAGTCAAAAGGAAATTTAGATCAGCGCTGATGGATGTGAGAGCATACAGGAGAGCAGATTGTGATTCAGATCATTACATGGTGACAGCAAAAATACGTATAAAACTAACAACAAAGAAAAAGAATGGAGGGCAAACATCTAAGATAGCTACTGAGAAACTGACGGAAGGGGAAACAAGATTACAATATCAGGTTGAAGTAGAGAACAGATTTGCAGCTTTGGAGGTGGATGATGATGTGAGTTGGGACCAAGTAAAGCCTATAGTGCTGGAAGCAGCAGAGAGAACTGTTGGTAGGGTGGGACGACGAAGGGGAGGACGATGGTTTGATGAGGAATGCAGAGAGGCCGCCCAAAGAAGAAGAGAAACAAGATTAAAATGGATAGAGAATAGAGGAAATGCAGAGAGGAGAAGGATATATACAGAGGCAAGAAATGAGGCATGCAGCACTAACAGAAGGAAGAAAAGAATGCTGATCAATAGAGAGCTGGAAGAGATTGAGAGCAATAGCAGACTGGGAAATGTGAAGGCCGAGTTCCATGGAATAAATAAAATCAGGAAGGGATACCAGGCCAGACAAGGAATGGTGCGCAGTAGAAATGGCGATCTTTAGGTAGAGAGTGGGGAAATTGAGGAGAGATGGGTAGAACATTTTAGAACTTTGCTAAATAGAACAGCACCACCTGAACAACCTGCGGAGAATGAAGAAATTTTATTAGGAGAAGATGAAGAGGATCCAACCATAGAGGAAATTCTGGAAATAATAA
>NC_090730.1:81482306-81484806 GCF_036898095.1 Palaemon carinicauda | reverse complement strand
GTCCCAATACCGGAGATCACCTCTGGAGGCTGCGCATGCTGCGTGCCTCCTGCAAAGTTGATGTCCACAGAAGTTCTTACTGCGGACATTACAGAACACACTCCGGCACTTCGGATGGTCCTCCTGTAAAGAGAAGATAAATCCATGAGTATCAAGTGAAGGCTTTTCACTTATATTGAAACATTTAGCTTATATAGAAAAGCTATAAAAGAAAGAAGGAAAGACACATACTTTTATTTCCTGTCCAGTCAATTGCTGTAACCTCCCAAGATATTAAAACTAAGGTTAATTCTATTCTAGAATACCTTATGTAATTTCCTAAACAGAA
Source organism: Palaemon carinicauda (assembly GCF_036898095.1). Lineage (NCBI taxonomy): Eukaryota > Metazoa > Arthropoda > Malacostraca > Decapoda > Palaemonidae > Palaemon > Palaemon carinicauda. The sequence continues at coordinate 81,484,478 of NC_090730.1, read as the reverse complement.
ATTTAAGGTGTAGTTCACACCCTGAAATAAGGTCTTAATATACGGGATAGAAAGAATACAGAAAGAACTCACTTTCTATATATTGTATGGTCTCAACAAAAGGCTCTATAAGATAACATTAAGTATGTTGAAGAACTTTAGTGTTATCACAAACTCTGTACTGTAGTTTTACTAATGTAGTGTGTACTACCCTACAAATTTAGTAACTACTATACCTCGCATGCTGTTGTGCCGGCGTGCGCTGGTACGTGCCGGCCGGCATCTACCCCTGTATAGTTCAAAGATATACTACGTTTAACTAATAGGCGGCAGCCCACTGATTCGCAAATGTGTGCCGGCCGGCAATCATTGACGGTCGACAGCTGAAAACACTAACACCCAGCTGCCGGCCGCTAATCGTAGTGGCCAGCAGATTCGGGATGTTTTTCCACTGCCGGCAGGCAAAGGTAGTAATACCCATGCCCGCCAGCAGTAGCTGAGAACCAGAGAACCTCCACCTGCCCGGCTGTCGGCTGTTAAGCCGGCAGCCGGGTTAGGGGTACAACACAATAGTCAGAGAAACAGTATGGATGTGAGGTTATAAGGCAGCATTGCCATACGACCTTCCATCCATAAAGAGTGAACTTATGGAAGGGGAGAATGTAGCATTCAGGCTTCCAAAGAATCCATAGCCTGCCAGACTCTACCGGCAGACATGGAAGGGAGACCAAGGGAGGTCTGGGATTCACTCTGTAAAGAACAAGGGGTCTCTGCCGGCCGACACGTAATTGCCAGCCGGCAGAAAGCTGAGCCGGTCCTCCATCCTAACCTACACTAGGTACGGAAGTAGGACTTCGGCCAAAAGATAATAAAAGAAAGAGAGGTGGGGAAGGGATAAGGGTCCTATAAACTTCGTTCTAGCAAGAGACACACTCAGCAGTTTGGGAAGCTCATCCTAACCTAGAGTTGTCTATTAGGGAGGAAGACTGGCAATACTTGCTATCCTCCTCCCAACCAGAACGAAGTTAGGTGAAGTTATTTCGCCGGGCAACAGAGAAAACTCATTCTCCTGCCAAAGAAAAACAACACAGGACAGTCTGCTAGGCCACTAAAGGAAGGAATCATCTCGTACAAAATCCTTCAGACGTGGACTAAGGAAGCAAAGCTTCCTGTATCCGCCCCTAACCTAGCAAAGGAGACTCATTTTCTATGCTAGGAAGAAGCTGACCACAGACTAGAAACTCTGATGTTCTGCCCTAACCCAAAAAACTAGTCACTCTCGTTATCAGGTCAGGACAGACATATCCTAGAATAGTTATACCTGAATTTTTATACAGATAGAACCGCTAGGATTAAGCCAAAGGCTTACTCAGAGGGAGAGAGGGATTGAACTTAGCCTCCGGAGGAGAAAAGAACAAACGGGGATGTGCGAAAGTATACTACTGTACCTAGGTTACTAGCCTAGGTAAGGTGAAAATCGATTACCTAATTCACCGAAACTCTCTCGTATACAATCTTGGAAAGAAGATTCAACAATATCTTACATGTATAAAACATTTGCCTAAAGCTTCAATAAATAACACTAGGAAAAACTTATATCACGCAAGAAAGGATTAGGGCCACATGCCTAGGCTACTAAGTCTCGCGAAGGGCAAGATCGGTTACCTAAAACACTGAACTAAAAACTAACGGCATTATATAACCATTCCTAGAGGAGCTGAATAGCTAGATTATTAAAGCAAAACAAACCGGGAACGTCACTCTAGCTAACTAAATGACCCATAAATAGCGAGCGATAGCATCCAGGATGCCTCCGGTAGCCAACAGCTCTTGTTTACGTTAATATCACTTTTGATTTAATACAAAACGACAAGAACTTACATTTATACATAGTAAAGATAATACTCAACTTTCCAGAGGCAGAAGAGGCCGGAGAAGTCATCAAAATGTTGAATTAAATCCAAAATAACGAGAGAACACTAGGGAAAACACCGAGTAGTAGAGCTACACGAAAAGGATAAAGAGGGCGCTACCGCCTTCATCAGATACACACTGGAAACGGAATAGGAGAGATGCCTTATGAGCGGCTCTCTTTCATTCTCGTTTCAGATTCTTGTCACTGTAACCCTCGAAGCGTAATACTGTTCGGATGAACATAGCTATGTGACATTTCAAGAATACGTCCTCTGATAT
>NC_090730.1:81464806-81479806 GCF_036898095.1 Palaemon carinicauda | reverse complement strand
TTGACGTAATCTCAGTACCATTTACTTGATTCAAACGTATTCATAATGAGGAAAGTGATAACTATATCACCATCTTCTATTAAAAATATTATATCAATCACTCAACAATGTAATACCATCCTCACATGATTTGCAGCGCTAATTACAATACATATAATGAAAAATTTTTTACACCAAGTCACTTCCCATTCATGGAATTCCATCCATCACATTTATTTCTGTACTTAAACCTAATTTTCATCAGGTGCAGTAATTTTTTTATTCGAATTCTTCTAATTGGGATATATTTAGGCATGTTATCATTATAAAAACATCACTTCCTAACAATTTATTTATAGCCTAACCTCATTGATGTAAATTTCCCTATTGGATTTGGGTATTATTGCGTTGGCAATCTATTAATTGAATATTTTCCATGACATAACGCACAGGATGTTTTTTAAAATAATTTGAATATAGGAAAACATAAACTTTCAAGCATAGCCTCTTCTTACTTGAGGGTACAAGTATTATTATTATTATTATTATTATTATTATTTTTTTTTTTTTTTTTTTTTTTTTTTCTTACTATTAATAATGTTACTTGCTGAGCTACAACCCTAGTTTGAAAAGTAGGATGTTATAAGCCCAGGGGCTCCAACAGGGAAAATAGCCCAGCGAGGAAAGGGAACCGGGAAAAATTGAATATTTTAAGAACCGTAACAACATTAAAATATATATTCCATATATGAAATTTAACAAAACTAGAGGAAAAAAATAGATAGAATAGTGTCCCCGAGTGTACCCTCAAGCAAGAGAACTGTAACCCAAGACAGTGGAAGACCATATTACAGAGGCTATGGCAATACCCAAGACTAGAAAACAATGGTTTTATTTTGGAGGGTCCTTCTCCTTGAAGAGCTGCTTGCCATCCCAAAGAGCCTCTTCTACTCTTACCAAGAGGGAAATAGCCATTATACTGTTACGTTGCAGTAGTGGACCACTTGGGTGCAGAAGAATTGTTTGGTAATGTCAGTGTTGTCAGGTGTATGAGGGCGGAGGAGAATCTTTAATGAATAGGCCACGCTATTCAGTGTATGTGTAGGGAAAGGGAAAGTGAGCCGTAACCATAGCGAAGGAATTCAATGTATACTGATTGGCTAGTCAAAAAATTCCATAACTCTCTAGATGTAGTATGTCAACGGATGGCTGGTGTCCTGGCCAATCTGCTACCTACTATCCGAATTTTTTTTTTTTATAGTTTACATATGTAAGGTCCATTTTAATATTGTTATTGCTCATTGACTGTTTTATTTTAATTGTTTATTACTTCTCTTGCGATTTAATTATTTCCTTGTTTCTTTTCCTCACTGGGCTAATTTTCCATGCCGGAGCCCTTGGCCTTATAGCATCTTGCATTTCAAACTAGGGCTGTAGCATAGCCTATAATGATAATAATAATAATAATAATAATAATAACTTGTCCTTCAATTTCTTTGTGTTTTGTTACAACGTGTCATGAGAACCCAATTTTTTCAAAATTCAAAATGCCATAAGTTTATAGATGTCCTCTTCATTTGATAGTCCTTAGTTGTAGAGGCATTTAGATTTTGTTTTACTTTTTATTAGAAAGTGTAAATGCCATAATGATAGTTGTTCTAGGTATTATCAGTTTAATAGTGTGATATTCAACTTCCCATCTTCGTAGGCAGTTTCTTATTTGTGCATTATAAGTGCCTATAGCTCAGTAACTTGTTTACTGAAGTATTATTAGTTTTTAATGTAATATTTTACTTTTATTGCTAAGTTCTATCTCTAACGTCAAAATAACTCTTGCTTAATATTCTTTATGCCTGAAATCATATAAAAAGACACATTACTTGATATTCCATAAATATTACTTAAGAAGATAGAGCGTTTCACAGATTTTTTCAGATTTCAGAGTGGCCAATCTGTTTTTTTATTTTTTTTTTTATTTTCCTAATTTCCCTAAGTGTGGCATTTCTACACCCACTTAAATATTGTTATATACATTATCTAGACGAATAATCAACATCGACAAGAACTTTATCAATTAAAAAAGCGGTCATGTGAAAATTTGTTTGTCTGCTGCCAGACTAATTAGGGGTAATTCGAATTGAAAGCTATCAATGAGGTGACCTGGTAGCTCGTGAAGTTGTGTAAAACTCCCTGATATGAAATACTGTGGTATCAAGTCGAAAAATATTGAAATGCAGTTAGATATGATTGGTAATAAAAATGTCTTTCATTGTAAGAGACTAGGATTTGATTATAGTACGAGGTAGAATCTTATTTCTGTTTGAGCGAGACATTGTGCTGATTTTCATCGATATATATCTAAATATCTCACTTTCTATATACTCACAAACACACACACACACACACACACACGCGCGCGCGCATATATATATATATATATATATATATTTATATATATATATGTGTGTGTATATATATATATATATATATACATATATACATGTGTGTGTGTATGTGAGTGTATGTGTAAACAGAGAGAGAGAGAGAGAGAGAGAGAGAGAGAGAGAGAGAGAGAGAATCATATATTTTCCTTCAAAAGACATGAACAGAACACACAAAATGGAGTAGGGATTCTTATTAAAAAATTCTTGTAGGTAGCATAGAACAATTGTGTAGTACAAGTGATAGAATTGCAGGATTAACTATAAATAATAAGTATAAACTGTGGTCATTCAAACCTAATCACCAAGAGCATCCAATGATGTGGAAGACAAAGCAACATTATATGAAGATTTGGAGATAACTATAATTGTCTTGGTGATTTGAATGCTAATGTATGGTAAACTAAGAGAAGACAATCAGCAGTAGGCAAACTTGGAGTGGGCATAAAGGAATGACGGAGGAAACACGTTTGCAGATTTTGCGGAAGGAAAAGATCTTAAAGTCAAGAACACTTTTTTTTTTTATTAAAAGAAATAAAAGGAAATGGACACAGAGAAGCACAAATAAAAAAAAATTTTTTTTTTTTTCTTCTCAGTGAAAATATTAACTTGCTTGAGGATGTAACAGTGTTAAACAAGTTAGTCGAGCGACCATAGAATAGTGAAGAACACCTTTTCCCAGAAAACTAATTAAAAAAAAACGTAAAAAACGAAAAAATAGTTAAATTTAATTTAGCATTGCAAAATTTGTACTACCATATACATGATGGAATGGGAGCAAGTAAAGAGAAAATTAACAGTAACTTATCCAAATTTGTATGAGAATCAGCAAAAGAGATAAGTAGAAAAGTTCCAAAACGATACCTAGAAACATTATCAGAAAAGACCGAAAACCGAATAAAATAATATTAGAAATGAGGGTAAAATCTAAGAGAGATGAAATGTAATTAGCACAACTATCGGGATAAATAAACAAACTAAAAACCCAAGACATTCGTAAACAATGTCAGACATAAATTAAAGAAGCATTAAAAAATCGAGGAAGCCTTAAATTGATGAAAAAAAAAAAGAGTAGATTTTTAACAGGGTGCCAACAGATGTGTGCTTTACAGGCTGAATATAGGGGAATATAATGAACATTAGAGCTGGAGTAATAAAAACTGCAGACGATTTCCATAAAATGCTATACAATAGTGATGAAGGAAATAACTTTGCAAATATGAACAATTAACCAAGTGAACCGGTTCTAAATGCAACATAGGGGGAGGTAAAGAAAGAATTGAAATTGAAAGGTATGAAAAAGATGGCCTAGCAATTGAATTAATGTTAGATGAAGAAGATTTCACAGTAGTAAAACTGACTGAACTTTGCACAAAATGTTTAGAAAATTGCTCTTTACTTACACTTTGGAAATGTTTATCATTATAATAATTCATAAAAGGAGACACAAAAGACCTGAACAATCCTTATTCAGTAAGTATACTCTCCGTAATATATATAATATTTACAAAGATCATTTTATGCAGAATAAAAAGTCAGCAAGACTATAATTAAGCGCTCAGGCGGTCATTAGAAGTTGGTATTCAACAACTAACCATATCAATACAATTAACCAGCTAAAAAAAGCTCAAATGAGTTTGACAAACCATTATGTATGGCATTTATAGACTGTAAGAATGTTTTTCATTTTGTCAAAACATCAGCAGTAATAAAACCCCTTCAAAGACAAGGAATATATGAATCTTATGTTAGAAGACTTGAAGAAATAAATATAGGTAGAACAACAATCCTAAAACTATATTTAAAAAATAGAAAAAGTCTAAATAAAAAAGGAGTTAACAGGGAGGCCCCAGATATCCTAAATTATTCAAAGAGTTTCATAATGGGAACATGTTGAGATTGATAGCAATGGGGGAATCCTTATCAACTTATGATTTACAGATGACAGAGTTATGTTTCGTAATTTATAGAAGGAATTGCAGAAGATGATAAAAGATATGAATAGAGAAAGCAGGAATTTAGGAGTCAAATTGATCATGTAAATGAAAAAGAAGAAATTAAAAATAAGCGATATGGACGAGCCTCTAGAGTTTGTTAGGACAGAAAGTAAGTGTTTCTCCCGGGCATGAGACCGATATTAAAAAAAAGGATATGCAGTGGATATTGAGCTTTTGGTAAACAGAATTATATTATGAAAATTAAAGCACCAGTTACTCTAAAAGAAAAAAAAAATGGACGATACTACCAGTATTTAATTAATGCATAAGGAACTGAGCCTTACTAAAGCTTTAAGACATAAGTTGGTTAAAACTTGAAGAATAATGTTGAAAATAATGATGGGAATAACAGTAGGAAACAGATAAAGAGATGCATTTAATATGAGAGAAAATTAGAGTGAAAGATTTTCTACCTAAATGTAAAAAAAAAGAAAGAAATGGACAATGGGCATATATATATATATATATATATATATATATATATATATATATACATGTATATATATATATATACATATATATATATATATATATATATATATATATATATATATGTATATATATATATATATATGTATATATATATATATATATATATATATATATATATATATATATATATATATATATATATGTATATATATATACATATATATATATATATATATATATATATATATATATATATATATATATATATATATATATATATACATATATATATATATATATATATATATATATATATATATATATATATATATTATTGCTTGTTAAGCTACAATCCTACTTAGAAAAACAGGATGATATAAGTCCTGGGGCCCCAAAAGGGAAAATACCTCAGTGAGGCAAGGAAAAAATTAAAAATAAAATATTTTAAGAATAGCAATAATATTAAAATAAATATTTCCTACGTAAACTATAAAAACTTTAACAAAACAAGAGAAAGAGAAATTAGATAGAATAGCGTGCCCGAGTGTACCCTCAAGCAAGAGAGCTCTAACTCAGACAGTGGAAGGCCATAGCACAGAGGCTATGGAATTACCTAAAACTAGAGAACACTGGTTTGATTTTGGAGTGTCCTCCTATGAGAGCTGCTTACCATAGCCAAAGAGTCTCATCTACCTTTACCAAGAGGAAAGTAGCCACTGAAAAATTAGAGAGTAGTAGTTAACCAATTGGATGAAGAAAAATTTTTTGGTAATCTCAGTGTTGTCAGTTATATGATTAGAGAGGAGAATCTGTAAAGAATATACCAGAATATTCGGTGTCTGTGTAGGCAAAGGGAAAGCAAACCGTAACCAGAGATAAAGATCCAATATAGAACTGTCTGGCCAGTCGAAGGATCCCCTAACTCTCTTGTGGTATATATATATATATATATATATATATATATATATATATATATATATATATATATATATATATATACTGTATATATATATATATATATATATATATATATATATATATATATATATATATATATATATATATACATACATATATATATATATATATATATATACATATATATATATATATATATGTATATATATATATATATATATATATATATACATATATATATATATATATATATATATATATGTATATGTTGGTGTGAGAATGTTAGAGTTAAATCAACTTTAAACAAATTTATTGTTAACTCCATCACAGGAGTATGGATGGTTTGGTCGGAGAACCATTCCGTTTGAAAAGATAAGAAGAACTACTTTGACATAGGTTTGCGTTGATAACGTTACATTAGTTATCTCAGTATTTATTACAAATATGATCACACAGGATTATAATCGGAAGCCATCTGTTTCCGGGTAGAGATCAAATGGTCAACTGTTTCTCACGGGATGCTTGTGATATGTTGACCATACATAACAAAATGTTACCTATGCAATGATTTAGATTGGTCTCACTTTCGTATCCTGTTATGGCTTATTGTTCACACACTCCCAACTCTCCAATGATCCCTTGGGTCACGGGTTTATAATGTATTATCATTACATTAGCTCGGACAGCCACCTTCAAGTATTTGAACTTATAATTGCGTAAAAAATATGTTTCCTAGGAGTGTGACTGGATATATATTTTAGTCATAGCCATAAACAAGTGATTAAGGATGAATATGCAGAAAGGTATAGATAAAAAAAAATACATACCTAACGGACATAGTCAAAAACAAAGTAAAATGCATGGAAGATACAGATCTATATATGGTATATTGCTAGCAAATAATTATGTGGTACCTAAAAGAAATTGAATGTACATATGAATTGGTAACTTGGTAAAGAATAGTTGTTACCTTTGTCAAAAATACAGATTATCATGATACGGTAACTGGAATAGAATATATGTTACCTTGGTAAAGATATAATTTCATCAATGTTGTTATTAATGTGCACATAAAAAAAATTCCTGGTACGCACATGCACCACGGTTCCAAATATATATATATATATATATATATATATATATATATATATATATATATATATATATATATATATAATATATACAAATATATATATATATATATATATATATATATATATATATATATATATATATATATATATATATATATATATAGGGATATATGGCTTACTTATTTTATTAGATGCCCAAAAGATACTTTTTTTTTAATATATTAGGCTTATATATTTTATTAGGTGCCCAAAATATACTTTCAAAATGTTTATAGAATGCAATGTCCTAGAGTCTCTTCAACTACATATTACTAGCGTACTGACCGCTTTTCATACACTTCACAGTTCCATACAATTTTACTCCCCGAGTCAAGTGAAATGGCCAATTTCAAACTGCTCTAAATGTGAATGCTTTCAAAGCACATGGAGTGTTGTCTGGACATGGCAAAACAGTCCACTGGAGCTTCACCTGTTTTTGCCTTAACCTACGCCAAACAAAGATGTTAACGGCGATAAAAATCATCACCGTAACGCTGATTGATTCCAGCAACACGTAGAAACGAAGATTCCCCTCTGCATAAGTCGGTGACGGGTGGTCCATCTCAGTTAATTTCATCAACCGATTAGCCACTCGTGCGTTGTATGGGAGAGGTAAGGATGGCATTTTAGTGGTCCACGTGAAATTCGCAAAGTAGGTCCGTTCCCTGATGATAGTGTTAATTCCTTGGACCGTGTAATTCATGTACGTACCGATGCAACCTTCAGCTGCAACGAAGACCTGGGAGTGGGACGTGGATCCGTCCGGGCATGATATATTGAAGCCGGCCTTGTCGTATCGTATCCACGAGCCGTTGTTCAATCTGTAATTGAACTTATCGTCAAAAGGATAACATTTTTTCAGACAATCTTCATATGTATGGGAGAGAGCACCGTTTAGCACTATACTTAACTCGCATGAATCCATTGATATATGATGGAATTCAAAGAAGTCAGCTGTACATACTTTATTATTCATTGCTTCCGAATAGTGAGTTGATTTTTCTAAATCTCTAATGATCGTATATGTTTCCTTATCAGGGGAAATCAATACATGTCCTGTCAAACTGAATATTACTGGACTTGAGTTATTTGTCATGAAAGTTGGAAATGGTGATATTTTGTATGATTGCCAGGCATCGGAAGAATCAAAAGGAACTGTAATCATGATCCTGCTAACCTATGGGCGTCTAACAAAGGAACATAAAAACCTATTTTCTTCCGTCCGTTCTCCAAAATTAACGTTAGGTCTTTTATTCTCAAAAGATGCGGTGATAAAACATCTTTAGTTGCTAGCGTAATAGCTTCCACATAGTCTTTTGATTTCTCAATAAAATGTGTAATTTTAGTATGCATATGATCTATTTTTTTAATTATATTGCGTTAACATTGCCAGCAAGTTTTGTACTTCCATAATTTGACTGATATTACTAGAATATTCGTTCACCAAACTCATTATTTGAATAATTGATGTCAATTGATTCTTTAGTTCTGATAAAACTAGTTCCTTTTCATTTTCTGAAAACTAAATTTTCTCATTTTGATTACGGATTTTAAGACAATTTGAAATTTCTAAGCCTAAACTTGCAACAGATCCAAAGATGTTTAGTGCAGCAAAAATAAACGGGTTACGTCTTTCAAGGTTAGTGTGTCTCACTGTCCACATCAGAAGGTCACGAGCCAGAGATTCTGCCTCGTTAGTCTTATTTTGCAAGTCGTACAATAGCATTTCTGATACGCTTAGTGTTGGTGCAAGCGAACTCTCTATATTAAAAGGAAAATGTCGTTTATGCATTTCATTTAATGAAACAGCAAACCTTGAAAGGTCGCTCTTTAAGCTAGTGAAATCATTCTCTGGGAGAAAAATAGCTTGCATATTCACTTTTATAATTATATTGCTTGCTGTAATAAAACGTCTTCTGTTCTATCTACTATAGTGCTATATTTAAAATCTATATTTTTAGTTTTAGGGCTCTTCCAACACGAAAAAAATGTCTGAGTGAACAAGATCATTCCTAACAATAAAAACTTCATTTTGGAAACCTGCAATGAGAAAAATATATGTAATTACTCCTGCATTAAGAAGAAAAAAAAAAAGGTTTACATACAAATATTATATAAGTTTCATAGATACAAAGATTTCCCTCACTTCCTTCTCTCTTATTTTAATTTCTTATGTGAGCCAATGGTACAATTCTCTCATCAGTGGGTTGGGATAGATTTTGAACTCTAAATCTATTGGCCGTTAATGTTTCCAAAATGTTAAATGGGCCTTCAAACTTAGGTGTCAGTTTGTAATTGAGTCCTTTACGTACATTTACCTGTATGTATACATTATCACCTACGGTATATGTTTTAGTTGGCTTCGCTATTTTATCATGATTCCTTTTCATTATAGTTTGGGATTCTTCTAAATTCTTTCGAAGGATATCATATCGACTTATGCTTGCATTTATAACTTCCTTTAAAGGATTTGATAAATTAGTTGTAGGCGTTAGTACATGGAAAGGCGTTTTAGCTGGGGTACCATATAATGCCTCATGCGGCGACATTTTAATAGATACATGATATGAGTGATTCAGAGTACTTAGTACCGCAGGTATTGCAATATCCCAGTTGGGGTCTGATATCCCTAGTGTAACTCTTAATATGTTTAAAACCTTCCTATTCGCTCCTTCCACTAGCCCATTCGACTCTGGGTGATAGATCATGGTATTGATTTTCTTTATGATAAGGAATTCACACAATGAGTTAAGGAAATGATTATTTAATTTTCCACCCGAGTCTGAGATTATCATATGTGGAATTCCATGTTTACAAATGTAGCACTCGTAAAACTTCCTAGCTCAATCAATCGCGGTTTTAGTTTTAAGCGTTATCAGTTCTGTATATCGAGTCAAAGCATCTATGATTACTAAGAGGTGCTTATTTCCTCTGTCTGACTCATAAAATCCTGTTAATAAATCCAAATGTATTCTTTCAAAGGGTTGATTGGGCACGGGATAAGCCCCAAGGCTAACAGGTGTTTTCGTGTGCCCTTTGTTTTCCGGACAAGTGCGACAATTAGCTATGTGCTTTTTTATATCTGTAAGCATCGTATGCCAATAAAACAATGATTTGGCTTTCTGTGACATTATGGAGAACCCCGGGTGTCCATGCAATGGATTTGCATGCAACCAATTTAGGACAGTGGGTATAAGTGAGATTGGTACCACTATCTGGTCGTTAGTTACCTGTGGTGTATTGCGGGTTTTCCTCGTCACGGATCTACAAAGAATATTATCTCTGATTATATAATTCTGCTGCGTATACTTTATATATTCTTTTTCCTTAGGATTTCCTTTCAAAGCATTTATGATTTTTTCTAATTTCTGATCTTTTCTTTGCTTAGTTTGTATTAGTTCAGCGCTCCAGCCCAGATCTTCCTGTTCAGATACAGTTTTAACAATAGGCATGGATGTTGATATATTTATTAATTCAGCTAATGGCACCATACAAGATGACACAGGGTTGCGTGATAATGCGTCAGCAATGATATTTGATTTCCCAGGTAAATACCCGATCCTAGCACCAAAGTCTTGCATGATCAAATGCTACCGAGTTCGTTTGGGGCTGTGACTAAAGCCTTTAAAGAAGTCGATTAGGGGCTTATGATCAGTAAGAACCGTGACGGGATAACCGTATATTATGAACTTAAAATGCACTAGTGAATCAACAATAGGTAGCCCTTCCTTTTCTATTACTGCGTAATTACTTTCGGAAGGTCTCATTTTACGTGAATAAAAAGCTATCGGGAAAAACTGTTTGTCATATTGCTGAAGCAATACCCCACCTACTCCTAGATCTGAGGCATCTGTTGCAATGAAGAATTCTTTACCGAAGTCAGGAAATTTTAAGATAGGAGAACTACACAGTTCATCTTTCAATGTATTAAACGCCTCTTGATGCTGCTCAGACCATATGAAATCTATGCCCTTCTTCGTAAGGTCAGTTAGGGGAGTGGCTATTATTGAATAATTGCGTATAAAACGCCTGTAATATCCACTACACCCCAGAAATTGCTGTATTCCCTTGACATAAGTAGGTATCGGAAAGTTACGGATAGCCGACACCTTATCGTGGACTACTTTAAAACCTTGGCTAGACACCGTAAAACCTAAATAGACTTATTCTGTTTAGAAGAATTCACACTTACTAATCCTTACCCTTAAGTTATGCTGTCTTAATCTCTGTAGCACTAGTTCTAGTTTACGTAGATATTCTTCTAAGGTTTTAGAAAAGATTACAAGGTCGTCCATATAGTCATGCAATATGTCCCCTAACAAGTCTCGAAACACTATGTTAATCATTCTATTAAATGTTATAGGAGCACAACGTAAACCAAAAGGCATACACAAAAATTCATAATGTCCCCTGGCTGTGCTGAAGGCAGTGTATGGGATACCATTTTCTTCTAATGATATCTGGTGAAAGCCTTTAAGTAAGTCCAAACTGGTAAAATATTTGTTCTGACCTAGCCAAGATGAAATATCGTCAGTATATGGCACTGGGAATAGATCAGGAATCGTTTCCTCATTTAAGCGACGGAAGTCTATGCAAATACGCCATGTTCGATCTTTTTTCGGTACAACTATTAATGGAAAATTATAAGGGCTGTTCGATTTCCTAATGACTCCTTCTTCTAGCATTTTACCTACTTCATCATTTATCTCATTCTGGAATTTCATAGGGAGTCTGTACGAGGGTACATAGATAATTTTCTGCTTGCTTTTTAACCTTATTTGATGTTCTATGACATCTGTTTTACCTAAGGATCCATCCGTAGTGGAAAAAAACATCATGATATTCAGTTAAAAGTCCAAGAAATTTCTGCTGAATTTCCTCTTCTTGAATGTCTTTATTGATTTTATTTTTAATAGATTGCAAAAGGGATTCATCTGCAACTGATTGAGCGTGATTGATTTCAGCGACAGTAAGAATACGATGTTTATAAACTTCTACATCCAAGATATGTTGATTTTTGTGAATTACTAAAGGGGTATTTAAATGATTACAGACTTCAATATTACATTGTTGGTGTGAGCCGACTGTATAGATAGCTTGTGTGACGGACAATCCGTTAGTTTTCAAAGTGTCGGAAAGGATTAATATTTCAGATCCTGGTAAAATTTTCTTTACTTGCACTATTATATTCGATGTTACGTTCGGCTCGATAGATTGCGTGTAAGATGATATTACAGTTGAACGAGAATTCTGTTGGGTCGCGTATATTATTTCTTTATTCATGAGACAAGTGATTGGTTCTTCAACGTATGTTACTGTTTTTTTTTGTCATCTCCTTTTTATCCAAAACTGATATTAAGGTATTAGAAGACTTATAGAATTTTCCTTTGATATACATGCCGTGTTTGGCAGGGGCTAAGATAATGTTTTGATTGCCCATAGATGGGTATCCTATAATCACAGCTGGATACATATCAATGTTTTGTACAACAATAAAGGTATCGGCAAACGTGTGCTTACCGACCTTGTACTGAACATGAGTTACTCCTATTACATTTAATTTATTTTTTCCTATGCCCGAGAGCCTTACCCCGGACTTCTCTATAGGGAAGTTCGAAAATAACAAGTGATGAGTCCTCAAATCCATGATATTACGTGGACTACCAGAGTAAAAAAAAAGAATGTAAAGGATCGGTGTTCTAAATTTACAGCATTTAATGTTGGTCGTAACTCATTTTGACTTATTATTGCGTAAATTTTTTGCAAATCTACGGGAACCTGCACTGATTTATTTGATTAGGCTGTGCTTCATAGGAAAATCTGTTGCCTCACAATGATCTGATAAATTATCAAATTGATTATTTGATACAAGGGATGTTGATACGAATGACCCAACATCACTCTCTTCCCCATTGGAGTTATTTATGTGGTATTTGCTTTGCTTTGCACATTCTGAAAATTCGTCTGACCTTGCGAGTTATGGGTAGACGACCTAGGAACAGAGTTATTTGATGCAGTATTTGTCTGTTTTAGATTTTGAACTGCATTGCCGTTTGGCTGTTTCTTTTTAATAAACTGAGGGTTTTTCTTTTTATTTTCATAGGGAATTGACTATGGAATTGACTGTGTATCTAGGATTCTGTTGTTGATTACACGAGTAGCATCGATTATATGAATAAGTTGAACTATTATGTATCGAACAAAATCGCGTTCTGCAGTCTGCAATCAAGTTACCTTGACGTTTGCAATTGTAACACGTCATCCCTGCAACTGGATTATTATTAACTACGTTTACTTATTGTGGCTTAGTTTAATTTTTTGCAAAAACTTGAGTAAATAAGGGATCAAGATCAGTACACTTAGACATATGTTTCTTTATCTGTTTATATACATCTAATTCTGTACTTTTGGGTGTTAGCTTTTTATCAAAACACCGCACTAAAGCCTCTGGCAACAAAATTGTCATGCAAGTTAAATACATTAATCGTAAAAAACCTTTCACGGCGATGTTATCTCCTGTAACCCAAGTGGAATTACCTCAAATATCTTGATATTCATTAAGCCTATCGGCAATGAGAGCCGCTTTTTGTATAACATTAAGCTGAGTCATAGAGGCTTGATTAAGTGTATTTCTTAATGTTAAAACTACATCTAAGGCTTCTTCACCACCATAGATCGCACGTAGCCTAACTTTGAAATCGTCCCATGTATCTGCCTCTTGAAAAGAAACTCCCCTAAGATACGCGCTGGCAAATCCTTTAGCAAAGTCTATAAAACTTTTAGCTTCTTATAATTGTACAAATGGGTCTGTGATATGTTTTGCGTTTAAATGAGCATCAACTGATGATATCCATGACTACATTCTGAGGTAAGAATCCATTGACCCTACCTTGAAAAAGGAAGGATAGCCGATCTAGCACTCACTAGGGTTACTACGGGAGCGGGGTTACTCGGTACGGGAGTGGGGTTACTCGAATTCACAGGAGGCGTCATGTTTACTTTAACCTTTTTTTCTATCTCTACGTTTCCTTGCGATCCTATCAAAATCTCTATGTGAATACAGACATCCACTGCGTAAATGCAAAACACTATGCAATAAAGATATGTTGCAGATTATAACAAATTCCCCCAAAATAATGATATTAAGACAAAGATATTTCCCGAGAACTTCTGAAAAAAAATGGTATTAGCAAAAAGAGAAAAAAAATCTTAGATGAGAATTCAAAGTTGAATATAGATTCCTTTAATAAAGGAAAATGAAGATTTCCAAATAACTCACCCTAGCAATAATGGACGATCGACTCGTGACATAAAACACTTCACTGCAAAAAACTGAATAAATAGAGAATGTACTTAGCTTTCAGTATGTATGGGCGAAGATCGATGATGTCAGTTCCTCTCTCTCTCTGGTTTTGCAAGAGTTTAGCTGGTTGATGAATGTTTCGACTTAATTTCCCGTCGTGCGTTGTTGAATGTTTATTTCCTGGATGTGATTCTTGAATGTTTGTTCAGTAAACGTTGATAAAGTTGAAGGACATTCCTTCGTCTTCTTAAGATGTTTTAATGATATATGTTGATTGAAGATCCAGTTCCTCAGTTTATATATGATTTATAGTTGATATTCGATGAATTCATTACTTCGGTAGACGTAGATACTTCGTTGTAATTGTAGATTCATTACTGTTGTAACTGCTAATTATTACAGTTGTAGTCTCTGGTTGTTATAGTTGTATTCTCAGGTTGTTAAAGTTGAAATCGCTGACACCAATTGTTGGTGTGAGAATGTTATCCGCACACATTCGTTGTTCTGTCTCATATCTCTTCAATGTGATAAAGAATTATTTAGAGTTGTAGGTTACTTCTTGAACTAAGTCAAAGTTAAATTATCTTTAAACAAATTTATTGTTAACTCCATCACTGGAGTATAGATGGTCTGGTCGGAAGACTATTCCATTTGAAAAGATAAGAAGAACTACTTTAACATAGTTTGCGTTGATAATGTTACATTAGTTATCTCAGCATTTATTACAAATATGATCACAGGGATTATAATCGGAAGCCATCTGTTTTTGGGTAGATATCAAATGGTCAACTGTTTCT
>NC_090730.1:81452306-81459806 GCF_036898095.1 Palaemon carinicauda | reverse complement strand
GGGTGATATTTACATTGATTGAAATCACGTGTGCTTGTGATATATATTCATTTAAAATAACCACGTGCTGTAAACTCACGATTCAGCTATCATAGTGGAGATGGGTTTATTTCAATTCGAAGAACTGATTCCTGAATTCGACAGGAATATGTACGGGGATTTGTCATAAACTTTTATCTCTCTTGATAGTTCAGTCGGTAGAGTCTTTGCAGGCATGGTTTCCAGACCAAACAGGTGGGGGTCGAATCTCCACCCGGCCAGAAGCTGTTACTAAAAACTGAATTCCAAGTGGATATATATTCCCAAGATAGAATTCGGTATTAAATGCCATTCGTGGGTGATATCTACATTGATTGAAATCACGTGTGCTTGTGATATATATATATATATATATATATATATATGTAAATATCACCCAAGAATGGCACTTAATACTGAATTCTATCTTGGGAATATTTATCCACTTCGAATTCATTTTATGGTAGCAGCTTTTGGCCGGGTGGAGATTCGAAGCTGTTACCATAAAATGAATTCCAAGTGGACATATATTCCCAAGATAGAATTCAGTATTAAATGCCATTCGTGGGTGATATTTACACTGATTGAAATCACGTGTGCTTGTGATATATATATATATATATATATATATACATATATTCATTTAAAATAACCACGTGTTGTAAACTCACAATTCAGCTATAATTGTGGAGATGGGTTTATTTCAGGTCTATATATATATATATATATATATATAATATATATATATATATATATATATATATTTATATATATACATATATATATATATATATATATGTGTGTGTGTGTGTGTGTGTGTGTATTCTGGTACAGTATGTGTCTATCCTAATTCCTTTGTGTATTCTGGTACAGTCAATTGTTGAGACCAATAATATAGTGAAAGAAAAGATTTCTTTCAACATACTGATAAATGAGCAGTTACATTTTACCCACATTATTAAAACCTTTGTAAAGTCAGTGTTAAGTTACACTTATCTATCCTTACAGGTTAGAATTCTTCCATTAGGTTTCCTGAATAGGAAAACTTTAGGTTTTAATTATGGGGGGAGGTCACAGCAATTGGCTGGACAGGAAACACAAGTATATGTCTATCCTAATTCCTTTCTAGCTTGTCTATCCTAAGCTATAATGCAAAATATTGATAATAATATTTTATATAGTTTATCAGGTGTGAACTACCGCATACTCATTTATTTTTCCTCTCTTTACAGGAGGACCATCCCAAGTGCCTTCGAGTCTTTTGCAACGTGAGGAGCAAGGATGTCTGTGGCCATGAAAAGTGCAGGGCTCATTCTCCCTGTGCCATATCCAAAGGACCTCTTAAGTACTAGGACCCCCAGGACTGCAATGTTTGCAAGGCCTTGGTTACCAAGGCTTTTGATAACCAAAAGACAGCGGAGTTAAGGGATGCAGCACAAAGTAAGCTGTGCTGATGGAATCGTGGCTTTCAAAAGAATGCCACGGGACCTTACCTTCCGAGTGAATGGATGCACTCCTTGCTGTTCCTTAAGGCGGGTGTGGAAGCTGTTATACCCCAGCCTCGACCTGAGATCCCTTGCGTCCAGATTGCCGTAGATACGGAAGTCTCCGACGCGATGCAGGACATCCACCTAGACGAGAGGATGTTGGAGGTGTGTGAGGGCACCGAGAAAGACCTTCTAGAGGAAGGTCTAGAAGAGAAGTCCACCTTGGTTCCTGAAGAAGATGAGAATGACGTCGAATCGGAGTCCATTTCATCGGTTCCAGCCACAGAACCATTACCCTCTACGTCTTCTACTTCTCCATCAGGTGACAGGAATAAGACATTGGCCAGTCTCATGGCAATGATGGACAATCTTCGTAAGCAGAACGAAGAAAGGGACGCTAAATTGAAGAGAAGAATGGACCACCTCACCGCATCCTGTGGGTCTCAGAGGAGACTCAACGTGAAAGATATTCCACTTTGGTCTGATGTGAATCCTTGGAGGCATGCAGAATACATGCCTTTTACCAACGGCAAGATATTCATATTAGAAAAGCTAGGGGCTGTCCTTATTGAGGAAGTCGATTTCTGGCCCAGCTTTCAGTCTTACCCAGACTGCTTCGTTCGCTTGAAGGCGGAACCAACATCCAAGGAGGAGACAGAACCAAAGGAGGTCATAAGTTGACTATGAGAAAGCTCAGGCTCTGTTATCAAATAGCCTGAAGGAGAAGGGCTTCACAAACTCGAAAGTGTCAGCCCTTAGCAAGAAATGTCCGACCTTTCTTGCTCCAGCCAACCTAACCTCTCCCTTTCCTTGAAAGGGTTTTAAGGCGGTTATGAAGGAGTGTAGACCCTTATCCCTAGCCCTGCCCACGGAAGATAAGGACTGAAAGGAAGTCCACATTACCTTCTCAGTTGGGAAGTCGGAGGTAGATATTGCTGGATGTCAGTTCTGCAAAAACCTCCCTAAGCGGTCTGAATTTCTCTTGCATAGGGAACAAGAGAGAAAGGAAAGACTTGCCGCATCTCTGTCCCTCCAGATTTATTTGGAGACAACGGCAAGCAAAAACAGAACCCCGGATATGAACATGGTCATGGCGTGCATCTAGGGAGTTCGTGTTTGCTTCGGCTGCAGTAAAATACGAACCCAGGAAGCTGATAGCTTCCAATATGTGGGGAAAGGACCTCTTCCCGAGCGAGGTGGTCCAGGAAGTAGTAGACAAGGCCGCCACGGAGAACAGAAATCTTCTCCAGAAGTTGGGCATATCAGCAAAGAGAAAGTCTTCCCGGGATGAGGGTCCTCAGCCTAAGAGGAAGAGGAAAAGACCCAGGTTGCCCTCTCGCCCTGTCAGATAACAGCAGCAGCAACAACAACAACTTCCCACAGTTCCCAGGAGGAATATGGGGTAAGGGAGGACGCGGTCAAGGAGGCAAGTCCTCCGGACAATCGAAGCAATGAGATGGTTCCGGTAGTAGGAAGACTCCAACAATTTCAGGATTGCTGGACCTTCGATCCTTGGGCCCACAGCCTATTCAAGAACGGACTCAGATGGAGCTGGAGGGCAGCTCCACCATCATTTCCTCAATTCTTCCAACACTCCACCCCCGTCCTGGAAGAATACACCCGAGAACTTTTGAGCAAACGGGTGATAAGGAGGTCAAAGTCCATCAAATTCCAAGGAAGGCTGTTTTGTGTTACCACATACTCAGAATCATTCTGGACTTGTCGCCACTCAACAAGTTCATAGAACACAACAAATTCAGGATGTTAACCCTTCAACACATAAGGACCCTGCTGCCAAAAGGGGCGGACACAGTCTCGATAGACCTGGCAGATGCCTACTGGCATATTCCAATCAACCGCCCCCTCTCCTCCTACCTAGGATTCAGGCTACAGAAGAAGAAATACGTCTTCAGAGCCATGCCCTTTGGACTAAACATAACCTCAAGGATCTTTACAAAGCTTGCAGATGCATTCGTTCAACAACTACATCTAGAAGGTGTCCAGGTAGTAGCCTACCTGGACGACTGGCTGGTGTGGGCAGCATCCAGGACGGAGTGCATGCAAGCATCCAAGAAAGTGATCCAATTCCTGGAACATCTGGGATTCAAGATCAACGTCAAGAAGTCCCGATTATCTCCAGCTCAAGAGTTTCAATGGCTAGGAATACATTGGAACTTAAAGTCACACCGTCTCTCCATTCCCCCCGGGAAGAGGGGAGATATAACAGGATCTCTCAAGATACTAATGAAATCCTACAGGATCTCAAGATGCCAGCAGGAGAGAGTACTGAGTTCTCTCTAGTTTGCATCAGTGACAGACCTAGTGCTAAGATCAAAGCTAAATGATGATTCAGGAGTCTGGAGAAGACACGCATCAAATGCTGAAAGAGTTCTAAGAAGACCGATACCGACTCGACTACGATCACTTCTCAAGCCATGGTCGAAGGCCAGGAACCTAAAGAGGACTGTACCCTTGCAACCACCTCTACCTTCAGTCATCATTCATATGGATGCATCAAAGGAAGGATGAGGAGGTCACTCCCGTCAACGGAAAGTCCAAGGGACTTGGTATTCTCTATTCAAGACCTTCCACATCATCATTTTGGAGGCCATGGCAGTTTTTCTGACGCTGAAGTAACTGTCCCCTCGCAAATCAGTCCATATAAGACTGATCCTGGACAGCGAGGTGATAGTGAGATGTTTGAATCGTCAAGGTTCGAGATCACCCTAAATCAACCAAGTGATGATGTCCCTTTTTCGCCTGGCGGAAAAGAACAGATGGCATTTATCAGCAGTTCACCTTCAAGGGTTCCGCAATGTGACGGTGGACGCTCTATCTAGGCTCACGCTGATAGAGTCAGAATGGTCCCTAGACGCAGGCTCATTCTTCTTCATCTTACGTCAAGTCCCAGAAATGCAGATCGACCTCTTCGCGACGAGAGACAAGAAGAAACTACCTCGTTATGTGGCCCCATACAAGAACCCTCTAACGGAAGCAGTGGACGCCATGTCCCTTGACTGGAACAGATGGAACCGGATTTACCTGTTCCTCCAACCAATCGCTTAATGAAGGTCCTCAACAAGCTGAGATCCTTTCAGGGAACGGCAGCTCTAGTGGCTCCCAAGTGGCCAAAGAGCAACTGGTTTCCCCTAGTACTGGAACTGAAGCTGAGGCTGGTCCCTCTGCCAGACCCAGTAATGTTTCAACAAGTACAGAAGTCGACTGTCTTCGCTTCATCACAGAGAACCCAAAACCTTCATCTCATGATTTTCTCTCCTTATCAGTAAAGAACAAATTTGGGATCTCGAGAGACAGTATAGACTTCCTAGAAGAATATAAATCTAAGTCTACCAGAAGACAATATGAGTCATCTTGGAAAAAGTGGGTTGCTTTCGTCAAAGCAAAAGGACCAAAAGAAATCTCAACGGACTTCTGTTTATCCTTCTTTATCCACCTTCATAAACAAGGTTTGGTAGCCAATACGATAACCAAGTGTAAATCAGCTTTGACTAGACCTCTGCTATACGCCTTCCTAGTAGATTTGTCAAACAAAATCCTTAACAAGATCCCTAAGGCTTGTACTAAACTCAGGCCTGCAGCCCCTCCAAAGCCTATTTCATGGTCCTTGGACAAGGTCTTACACTTCGCTTCAACAGTGAACAATGAGAATTGCTCTTCGAAAGACTTAACCAAAAAAGTTATTTTCTTGTTTGCTCTAGCCTCGGGGGCCAGAGTTAGTGAAATAGTGGCCCTATCCAGAGAGGAGGGCCATATTCAGTTCACAGAAGTGGGAGAACTGAATCCTTTTCCTGATCCAACATTTCCCGCTAAGAACGAGTTACCCACCAAAAAATGGGGTCCATGGAGAATCTACCCTCTGAAGGAAGATGTCTCGCTGTGCCCAGTGGAGTGTCCAAGGGTCTATCTTTGAAGAACTTCAGACTTCAGAGGAGGACAGCTCTTTAAAGGAGAAACCTGAGGATCAAACCTACCCCTAAAACAACTAAGGGCGAAAATCACCTATTGTATTCGCAGAGCCGATCCTGACAATACACCCGCAGGTCATGATCCAAGAAAAATCGCTTCTTTTTTCAGTATATGGATTTTGAGCATCTTCACTCATACAGTGGATGGAAGTCATCCAGAGTGTTCTACAAGCATTATGCGAAGCAAGTGCAACAACTCAAGTGTTTCGTGGTGGCGGCAGGTAGTGTACTAAAACCTGTCGTCTAGTGCTGCAATGAACAGTGAATTGATTGGGACTATCAATGAAAGGGTGAAGGTGTTGACACCTCTCAATACAATACTTTGAAATAAGTGTCACCTAGGTGACGCTAAGGACTGTTCTAATTAATTGAGGTGAAGAAACATAGAGATAACACTTGTGCCGTGTGCTCTTACACAGTGTGAAGAGACAATCAATATCACAGAAATGACTATCAGAAAATTTAACACATTTTCAGATTTATAGTGGCTTTAATATCTTTTCCCTTTCAGGTGAAACAAACATTTTCTGTACTTTGATTGTTGGACATGTTTCTCATTGCATTTATTAACATTATGTTAACATTATGTTATATATGTTAATTCTGCTGGTTATCTGTTACCAATAAATACTTAATGTGTATTTGCGTCTTACTTCGCCCCAAAATTGATTTTCAATAGAAATATATCAGAGTTGTATTTGCCTTTAATAATCTGCATAACTTTATACGAACAATATGCATAGCTAATACCTTTGTTTCTTATACGAGTACAAACTTTATCTGGTAATGCTTGTTTCAATTAGTCATACATACAGCGAGACCTATATGTAGTTGATGCTATGTTTGTTCATATGTTATATGAAAACCTTGAGACTCCTTTCCTATGTCTAGTATGACTCTTCCCTGCAGGGGTCAGGAAGCACCAACATGGTTTATGATTAGCAGTAATGACGTTTAACGGTAACGTCATATGTCTCTATGGTCTGGATGACCAAGGAATAACTGTCCCGAGGTTAAGGCACTTTTAAAAATCCACAGATACAGTATTTTCTAAATAATTCTCTGGTAACCTTCCTTCAGGACGTCATGGCCTGAGCTTAAAAAAACCGAAAATCTATTTTTGGGTGAGATAGCCATGTCGTCCTGATGGACCCGCCCTCCTTTCCTATAGAAAAGGCCTTGGCAAGATCCCTCCCGAAACTATTATATCTGTAGCACCACGCTCAACGCTACAAGGAATAGCGCGTGGGGTAGACGTACAGCGCCATCTAGATACTTGTAGTAGTAAGGGAGGGATGGTAACTTTGAAATAGGCTCCCCTTCTATTTTTGCCACTTTTCCCCTTGAAGCAAAAACCCTATTCTGGGTGAAGATTGTTATGTGTCGTGTCAAGATAGAATTCTAGAGACCTAAAGGTAAATTCTGTGGGAATATCATTGTAGTCATATATCTCTTAGGAAGCTACTTATAGGAACCTTACATCTGGATGACTTGGCTATCTCAACCAAAAATAGATTTTTCGCTTTGCTCAAAAACTGTTATATATATATATATATATATATATATATAAGGATAAATATCAACACAACATCGTGTTCAAATAGAAATAAATTTCTACCTCATACTTGGGATCGAACGCTAGCCCCTTCTAATGAAAGGCCAGGTCGAAACCAACCATGTCACGAGAGCCCATAAGAAAAATTGGAACCTGACGCTACCAGCTGTCCGAGGATTTACCTGGCGAGACATCAGTCTCTTACCAGCGAGTTTTACCCAATTTCCCGGGCCACCACGTGACACTATTGGTAGTAATTCATTCAAATTACCCCTAATGAGTCAATATGGATAAATATCAACACAACATCGTGTTCAAATAGAAATAAATTTCTACCTCATACTTGGGATCGAACGCTATATATATATATATATATATAAGTATAAATATGTATATATATATATATATATATATATAAATATATATATAAAAATATATATATATATATATATAT
>NC_090730.1:81444806-81449806 GCF_036898095.1 Palaemon carinicauda | reverse complement strand
ATATATGTATGTATATATATATAAATATATCTATCTATATATATACATATATATATATATATATATATATATGTATATATATACATATATGTATATATATACATATATGTATATATATATATATATATATATATTGTCAAGGTTCAAGTTAAATCCACAAAATTAACAGTAGGTTATATGGAAAAACACAATAAAACAATTACAATCAATTAACAAAACTTCACATATCAAAATATTAACAATTAACTAACATAACTAACATAATAAACTAAATATTCTGCCATATATCAAATCCCAAATATCTTATGGTATAATAACCATGCTCACAATGATCAGAGAAGTTCTTAACAAGCGCTTACGAGGCAGGAGCTGGGACGAGACACACAGGTGGCAAATAAGCCAGAGTGATGGAAAACGTGTGGTGGGGATGGGGAGAGAGGGGGAGTAAAGAGAACGAGACAGGAGGGGGAATCAGAAGGTAGGTTTCACAAGGATACTGGAGAGCTACATTTTAACTTAATTTTGGGATTTCGTACTTATTACGAAAGAAGATTACCATTAGTTATTTATTTAGGTATATACAATATGTACACGGATCAGTTTAATTTATGAAAAAAGCCGGTACTTGACATCTCCTCCCCGCTGAAGAGATCGTAACCTATGAAGGTACGATATTCCCTGGTAAGGGTGTTCTTGACAGTGCACCAGCTATACGATTTTCTTGACCACGGATGTGCTGAACACTGATATTGAAGTTTTGCAAGCAGAGAGACCATCTTAAAATTTTCTGGTTCACATTTCGAGCTCTGTTCAAGAAGACGAGGGGGTTGTGCTCGGTGTATACAGTAATGGGGTTATTTGTGGAAACGTAGACTTCATATTTCTGCAAGGCTTGTACTATACCTAGGAACTCTTTCTCCACAGTAGATAGCGACCTTTGGTGCTTCTTCAACCTGCATGAATAGTAAGACACAGGGTGAAGCAAGTTTGTTTCAGGCTTCTCTTGTAGGAAGACAGCACCAACCCCGTAGTCACATGCATCAACCTGGAGAACAAAAGGTTTTGAAGGATCAGGAGTTGTTAATACTGGTTTACAGCAAAGTAGGCTTTTGATCTGTTTGAAGGAGTCTTCACAAGATTCATCCCATACGAATTTGGTCTTAGTACTAGTCAAGTTTATCAACGGAGGAGCTACATTACTGAAATTCTTGCAAAATCTGCGGTAATATGAGGTCATTCCAATGAATCTCATTACTTCTTTTTTGTTTGTAGGTACGGGATAATTTAATATAGCTTCTATGTTAGTGGTTTTAGGCAAGATTTCCCCGCTTCCAATAACATGTCCCAAGTACTTTACACGAGCTTTAGCAAAGTTTGATTTAACAACCTTCTAAATCTATCAAGAAGTGCTTTAAGCTTACCAAGATGTTCCTCCCATGTGTCAGATACTACAAGAATGTCATCCAGGTAACCGTAGACCCCATCCAGATCTCTTATGACATCATTTACCATTCTCTGAAATGTGGCAGGTGCGTTGCACAGACCAAAAGGAAGTCTTTCATATTGGAACAACCCAAAGGGAGTAATAAAGGCGGACATCTCCTTCGCTCTCCCTGACAATGGGACTTGATAATAACCCTTCAGCATATCGACTTGGGTTAAATATTTCGACTTACCAATGGAGTCCAGTATATCATCAATACGTGGCAGGGGATAACTGTCTTTTATGGTTACCGAATTTAATTTTCTAAAGTCTGTACATAACCTGACCTTACCATTAGACTTGGGCACTAGTAAGAAAGGAGAAGCCCAAGGAGACTTGCTAGGCGCAGCAAGTTTATGCTTCAGTAGATACTTGATATCTTCTTGCATTACCTTCCGTTTTTCAAAATTGGTTCGATAGTAGTTTTGTCGTATAGGACGAGTTCCTGGCAATAACTCAATGTCGTGAAAAATAACACAGCATTCCCGGGGATTATTACTACATACATCTTCATACTGTCGTAGCAGATTCTTAATATCACACCGTTGCTCCTCATTTAGGTGCTCTAGATATTGCGGAAGAGATTCTAAGATTTCTTTATTAGAAAAGTCAGCCCAAGAGGGGATTTCATCTAGGCCTTTAACGTGGTGGACTTTTGTTTTACAATATTAGTGTCTCTGGAACAGAATAGAGCAGCAGAGGAATTGGCATGATATTCTTTAAGCATATTGACATGGACTAACTGAGAGGTTTTACGTCTATCTGGAGTTTGTATGATATAATTCTGATTATTTAAACGTTTCTGTATAACATAAGGGCCAGAAAATTTACTTTTAAAAGGAAAACCAGTAATGGGATAGAAGGCCAAGACTAAATCTCCCACATTAAACTTCCTATCTTCACTGTTTTTATCATACCTAATTTTCATCTCTTCTTGATTTTTACACAAGTTGTTTAGAGCAAATTTATGAATCTTATTAATATTTCCCTTTAATTTTTGTAGGTACTGACTCACTGTTATAGCCTCTACGTTATACTTGTCAAGTAACTTATCTTTAACTACTTGTAAAGGACCACGTACTTTACGACCGTATAGCATTTCAAAAGGTGATACACCTAGGGACTCAGAAGGTACTTCTCTAATTATAAATAGTAAATATTCTATGCCTTCATCCCAATCACATTCAGATTAAATACAAAACTTTCTAAGCCGTTCTAATGCTCCCTGAGATTCTGGATTTTCTGAAAAACATCACTAGTAAAATTAGTGCCTCTATCACACTGGATTTCCTTAGGAAACCCGTAAGTTGTAAATACTTTGAGTAAGTGGTTAAGAAAATTTTTAGAGGAAATATTCCTGACTGGAAGTGCAATAGGAAATCGTGAGGTAGGGCACATTATAGTCACAAGATATTGATTACCTTTCTTTGTCTTAGGCAGTGGACCTACACAATCCATGATAATTCGATGGAATGGCTCATGAGGTACAATAATAGGATTCAAAGGTGCATTTGGTATAACCTCATTAGGTTTACCGGCAATTTGACAAATATGACAATGTTTAATGAAATTTACAACACCCACCTTCATTTTAGGCCAGAAAAAATCATAAGCTAAGCAGTTGTAAGTTTTAGTAATTCCAAAATGTGAATAAACATTATGACCGAGCTCCAATAAATCTTTATGTAAATCATGAGGGACTACTAACTGTTCTCTGTCACTCCATGTTTCATCATTACCCAGCCTAGGAGGTCTATATAACCTGAAAAGTACATCATCCTTAAAGTAATATCTAGGTACCTTTTCCATTCCTTTCTCCAATGCTTGCTTATAAACACCCTTTAAAGTTGGATCTTCTCTCTGTAACTTTACAAGGCTTTTCTTGTTCATTTGTACTTTATCTGCGAGGTTGGGTACACTTACTTTCACTCGATCATTGTTAACCATACTGCGGGTCGTCACATCAACACAACCCTCCACTTTTGACTCCTTTTCATTTTCCTCTTTTTCGCACTCACGATCTCTTTCATTCTCACTTTTCTCTATTATTCCAGGAGTTTCATACATTATCAGATTGGGTAACAACAGTTCTCCAGCAAGATCGTTACCAAGTAACACTTGTACATTTGGCAAGGGGAAATTCCCTTCTCTAACAGCCATTTCTACTTTACTAGTTACATACGGACAATCCATGAACACTTCTGTAAGCGGCAACAGTTTAGCGTCAGTTAAATCCCTGACTATGACATTTTCATCAAGCAATGTGAGATTTGGAACAACACTTTTAATTTAAATGCTTTGGTTTGAACCTGTATCCCTTAACATTCTTACTTTAATGGGTTTATCACTACTGTGCAATGATATTTTACCGTTACAAATGAATTTTTCAAACAAATTCTTAGCCTGTGATACGCAATGCATTGCAGATTCTTTACCGGCGTCTGATTTGTATCCTGGGAACACCTCAACTGGAGCTCTGTTTTCAGTCACTTTTCTCCTCCTACATGCAGGATTTGGACAATTACTAATCATGTGGCCTTCCTTCTTACAATAATTGCAAAACAAACCCCTATCAGTCTCCCCATCTTTATCACCCAGCGGTTCTGCTCTATGTTGTTTTACATTACCCAGACTGCCTTTATGTATTAATGAATAGTTATCAGCCAAAACAGCTGCCTTTTTGAGATCCTTCTCTTCCTAATCAGCTATATACAACATGATATTTTGAGGGAGACGTCTCTTAAATTCCTCAGTTACAATGAGATGAATTAATTCCTCATAAGTAACTACATCTTCTGAGTCAAGCAACTTCTTAAACAACCTTAATTTTTCTGCAGGAAATTCAGTCCAAGTCTTAATATGGGGCTTAACATAATTATGAAACTTTTGACGATAACCTTCACTAGTTACAGCATATGCATCTAAAACTGCTTTTTTGATTACCATATAGCTCGATTCGCCTACCAGACTACCAACAACAGTGGCAGCCTTCCCGACCAACTTAGGCTTAATGAGCCACACCCATTGTTCAAGAGACCCTTTCATGTAAGAAGCCAAGTCCTCGAAATTCATAAAAAACACGTCAACTTCATTCTCATTGAACTTAGGAACTAACTTGATGCATCTAGTCAAATCAAATTTCATTGGTTGTCTAGCTTCTAGTTCTAATTCTTGTTTTTTTATTTTCCATAGCTAACCTGATTTTACTCTCTTCCACTTGCTGAGCTAACTGAGCTTCATAGTCTAATTTAGCTTGAACAAACTCCAATTCCTTTTGCCGTCTTTCTAATAAAGCCTAATTTTCTATTTCCAACTCTCACTTTTTCTTCTCTAATTTAGCATTTATGGTTTCCTTTTCCATTTGCTCCTCTCTCTTTTTCTTCTCTAGTTCAGCATTTATGGTTTCCCTTTTTGTTTACTCTAACTGAATAGCCAGCTTCATATGCTCTACATTCGACGATTTATCACCCACGTCTACGATATATTTGCTGCCCTTAGAACTGTCCACTAGGTCTTC
>NC_090730.1:81437306-81439806 GCF_036898095.1 Palaemon carinicauda | reverse complement strand
CCGATATTCCTCCTGTCTTTGTTAGGACTTAGCTTTTTAGCTTTAGGGAATCCAGTGTGATTCGAAAGGACTGATATTTGTCCTTCCTTGTAATTAAATTATGGTATTTGTCATTTCAACAAGGTTGATCTAAATTTTGTAATTGTTAAGTATTAAATATTGTTAAGTTTTCTTGAATGTTTGTTTCCGCTGACCTTTAGCACTGAGTTACATTTATTACTGACAACAATTATAATAAGAACTCTTATAACAACCCTAAGGGTTATAACAAATTGGCGACCTTGCCAGGATTGTTCTCAGGTGTACTCAGTGTTTTGGTCTGTGGAACAGCACTTTGTTAATTTGACAATATTTTCTTTAGTTGTAAAGTATTACCTTTCTCCCCTGCTAATTTTGGTACAATGGAGGATTTTGTGTTTGACCCCGCAGAGTTTTTAGGGTCGGTTGATTGTATAAAACATCTGCCAGTACTAAATAAGACTTGTTTAGTAAGTTGTGCCCGGTGGTTAGGTATTCCGTTGAGGGCAGCGGATACGAAAAATCAATTGTTGGTAGCTGTTAAAAGTAAAGTTGCTCAAGGTCTGGCTGAGGCTGAACATTTGGTTAGGGAGTATGAGATTCCAGGTAGTAGTGACTCTGAGCGTGAGGGTAGTATGATTAATGATGATGACAGAATAAGTGTTAATGGAGGTCTAACTTTGTTTGAGGATCCTCCCCGGACAGGAACTATTTATGAAGGTCAGGCTAACTTGCCTCTGAAACTAAATGTTTCCACTAATCCGTTCAATTCTGTAGAAAACCCTGCGCCAAAAGATCCTCTGGTTCCTGTTCGTCCTTTGGTGGAGTCCAAGGAGGACGGTGAATTTGATTTAATATGTAAACGGATAGAATTGATGAAACTAGAATTTGAAGAGAATGAGAGGGCGAGGCGGCATGAATTTGAGATGGCCAATATCAATTTAGAAATTGCTAGGCTGCAGGGCACCTCTAATCATTTTATTACAACTCGGGGCAACTCACAGGATAAATTTAATGTAGGTGCGGCTTTGAAATTGGTGCCAGTATTTGAAGAGTTGAATGTTCCAGAATTTTTCAAGGCTTTTGAACGTGTTGCCACTCGGTTGTCTTGGCCCCCAGAAATGTGGACTGTACTAATTCAATGTAGGTTGGTGGGCAAGGCAATTAGAGTGTATAATGCCTTGGAAGAAGGTATTGCCCGTGATTACAATAAGGTTAAGGCTCTAGTCCTCAAGGCATATGATTTGGTTCCTGAGGCCTACCGCCTTAAGTTCAGAAATTTTACGAAGCAGGCCTCCCTTACTTATGTGGAATTTGCTAGGCTTAAGGAGGAACAATTTGATCATTGGTTAAAAAGCCGCCAGGTGGTCTCTTTCTCCGCTTTGAGAGAACTCATGCTTCTAGAAGAATTCAAGAAGTCATGTAGTAAGGAATTGAAAATTTATCTAGAAGAGGTAAAAGCTGTTAATTTAAGTAATGCCGCCCAAATTGCTGACGAGTTTGTATTGACCCATTGAACTGGGTCTGGTAGCTTTGGGAATAAGGATGTGAATTTTCAATCTGCTAGGCCAGTTAATTTTCAGAGGTCAGGCTCTTTTGTGAATACTCGTGGGCAGGGTAACCCACCAGATAAAAATCATAAGCCCGACAGGACACTTGTGTCTTTTCTGAAGATAATAGGTTTGGTTTTGGCCCAGGTAATATGAATAATAGAGGTAGGGGGACTTGCTTTTGGTGTAATAAGCAGGGACACTATCAGGCACAGTGTTATGCCAGAAGAAGGTACCTCCAAAGGAATAATAGTAATCCTGTGTCACTAATATCTACTAGTAAACCTGTTATCAGTGAGCCCGTAGTTGAGAACCGTCCAGTAGCTAGCACTAGTAATGGTAGTAGTAGCAGTAGTCAGTCTTCTAGCAGAAAGGAGTCATGACTACTTTATGATAAATATATTTGGCCTGGTAAATTAATATCTACTTCTAAAACTGTGGGTGTGAATTTTTGAGGGACACAGGGTCAGCTCGGTCTCTGGTTTTGAAAGAATCTTTGAAAGATTTAGTTGAGTGTACAGGAAATTTTGTTGTTCTGGGAGGGTTCCCGAACACTGTTGTTTCAGCTCCGTTAGTGGAGGTCAGATTGTCTTTCCCTGGTTATGATAAAGTGACAGAATTAGCAGTTGTTGAGAGTCTCCCTATTCCTGGAATTGACGGCATTTTGGGTAACGATATGTTAAATACAAAAGGACAAGAGTGGTTCCCCATATTGTCTGTGCACGCCTGTCCTGTTGCAGTAACAACCCGTGCAGCAGTAGAAACTGCAAATTTAATTGATAATGACGATGATTTAATCTTAAGTAGTTTAGAAATAGACGTAGAGAGGCCCGGGTCTGTAGATAATAGTGGTAGTATTGTGGTTAGCAATGTTTTGAGACCTGATTGGGACAGGTCTTCATTTATTGAAGCTCAGAAAATGGAATTTGATT
>NC_090730.1:81404806-81432306 GCF_036898095.1 Palaemon carinicauda | reverse complement strand
AAAAATTGAAAAAGGAGATAGAATTTATTCTCAGTGAAAAAAGTTAATTTATTTAACAATGTATCAGTGTTAAACAAGTTAAATCAAGCAACCATAGAATGTTGAGAAACAAAATTTATTTAGCTCTAAGGAAAGAAATAGCAAAAAACTAATTCTATTAAAGGAAATACAAACATTGTATTGGTAACTACATCATAAAATGTCAGCAAATTAAGAAGAAATGAACTGTAATTTAACTAAATTTGTATAAGAATCAGCAGAAGAGATAGGTGGAAAAGTTCCTAAACAGTTTTAAGGAAAACCATAATTGGAAAAGAGGGTAAAATGAAAAATAATTTAAATAAAATTGCCAGAATTATCCAAAAAAGTAAAGTAGCTAAAAAGATATTCGTAAACACAATCATATCCATACTGAGGATACACTAAAGAAAGGAAGAAGCACCGAATTGATAAAATGAAGACTTGGAACCGGGTGCCACCAGATATTTGCTATAAAGGATGAAAATGGAAATATCAACAATAGACATGATGTGATATAAATTGCAGAGGATTTCTATAAAATTTTTTACTATGGTGGTATAAGGAATAACTTTACCAATAGAAATAGTGAAGCACCTAAGCTGGAACCAAACTTAACCTCATGAGAAGTAAAGAAAACATTAAAAGACAAGAAAAGATGCAATGCAGCAGAAGAAAATGGCCTAAAAATTTATTTAATTATAGATGGGGGATATTTCATAGTAGCAAAACTGGCTGAACGCTACACCAAATATCTGTATGATTACTCCATACCTAAAGCTTGGAAAAACTTTATCATTATACTAATTCACAAAAAGGAGACACAAAAGACATGAAAAATTACAGCCTAATAGGTTCACGCTCTTTAATGTGAAAAATATTTATATAGATCATATTAGTCCGAATAAAAAGACAATAAGACTTAGAACTGGGAATTTACCAGCTGACCATATGCTTAAAAATCTTAAAAGGTCCTCAATTCCTAGGAATCCTCTCACATTTGGTTTGATTTTCTATTTTAAAGATCGATTTAGTCCCATGATGTCCTTTGGTGTAGTGTATCGATATATTTGCCCAAAGATCAACGGGCTACAAGTGGGCAAAAGCCGGTGCCTGGCCGTAAGGGCCTAGCAATCTATAACAACAACAAGCCCAAAGTGTAACTCTGGTACCTAGAGGGATCTACCAAGAAGTTGTTGCAAGTCAGCAATAATTATCATAGAGGTGTGAGTTTTCGAGCATGTTACAGGATATACAGCCAGAAAATTAAAATATTCACAATCATGCTAAAATGTATGAAATTGATATTGAAAATAAGGATTATAGCATTATAGGGCAAGTTGGATAAATAAGCTAGCGGCTATAAACTTCTTCTACAACCTGATGAAATAAAACTATAATATGAAATGTTGATAAAAATTATAATAAGAATTCAATATATCTATTACATCAGTTATTAACAAATAGAACAGGTTACAGAAAAGGTAGGGTATGCGACGCCGGAGAGACTAGGAAAGGTGGTTACTGGAGGGATAGGAGGGTCTAAACAGAGGGAGGGAATGAGAGGGGAAGGAAACACGAGTGTATGTATTTGAATTGCTTCACCTAATTACAATATTCACTTGGCTAAGGCTTTATGACAAGATTAATCGCCTTATTTAACGAGATTTGCCAAAACATTAGAAGTAGCAAAAATTAGGGGGAGGAATGTAATGTTGTGTCGTAGTTCCAATCAAGTAATTAGTATGGGAGATATTAAAGAAAAACACGTTATTTTTGCCAGAAAGGCATAGTAGATGAATACAACTTTGAAAATTAATATAAGATTCGGCAGAAAATTACGAGAGACCAGATTTTAGCTGAAATTAAAGTCTGTTCAATGCTGGAATTCTGGATAGACTGATAGTCGAGTCATTTAGTAACGAGAGAGTATTGCTTCAGAAGGACAAACCAAAGTACGTTATCATGTCTCCTTAAGAAATCAGATCACAAGATCTTTTCTGAATCAAGTAAAGCAATACCAGGAGATTTAAGCTCAAACAATGCTGATAGACAAATTTTAACATTTAATTACTGATTATCATATGGGCAGATACGTGGACCTGACAGATATATCACAGCGAGAGCTGCTAACATAACCTCCAGGTACTTCTCTGCCCAAATCAGGAACAATGGTACTTATGGGAAACAAATCACAATTACAAGAAATATGTAAACATGTAGAATGCCTATCTAAGATACATTTTAGCCACTAATTGAGATAATAAGTTTTTGCCGGTGACGTAAATTACTCGAAGAATACTTCACATTTTTAAATGAAATTATTTTGCGATACATAAAACGGATATTTACTTTTCCATACAAATTTTCATGTTGATATCTACCATAGAAAAGACACAGCCAACGTTTATTGCAGTAGAGTCGGAATAGTCATTTTTAGCGGTAGCGTGAAATGTTCCTTGAATAAATCATATATCCAAATGAAAATCTCATGGATTGGTTGGAAACATAGTTTCTCTGTTCCTGCCAGATTCCATTGTAATATCTACAATTGAAAAGAGACATCTATCATATAGCCTTATTAAATATGATGTTGAATGTAACAACATTACAGTGAACAGCGTGATACTGAAAGACATCAACGAGGGACGATGCCGATCTCATAAACTATATACGTCCCGAGTTCAACTAGTTGTTATTATTATTATTATTATTATTATTATTATTATTATTATTATTATTATTATTATTATTATTATTATTAGAACTCCACTCAGCTGGAATTATATTGTTATTACTCACTTTCTTCTTCTTATTATTATTCTTCTTCTTCGGTCATTAATCGCTAATAACTTGAGCAGAGGTATGACCAATATGGGGAGAGTAAAAATCAAGAAAATTGTGCCAGTGCAAGCAGCGCCTTCTATGCACAAAGCAAAAATCATATAAAATGATTGTTCTTCGAGATCTCAAGAGAACTGCTTTCAAATTTTTTACTCGGAGATATCTTGGTCCATGGTCTAGTGCAAGCACAAGTCTGAGCTAATTCTTTTGAGTAGTTTCTGAGATATCATTAAATAAAAGATAGCTGCCACTTGATCAAAGATGCTAGATCAGAAACTGCTTGGCCGATTTAAACCAAATTTGTAGGAAATGTAGAGGGTAATGAGACTATATAAACTGTGTAACATGAACGACTTTGACCTTGACCTGATGGTCACAGAACGAGTTCTGTGAACAGATCGATTGCTAAGAATAACAAATTTACGGTGTTATCCAGCCAGATCTCATGGGAGATTTCATACGAACCTTTAAAATAAGGGTTATGTGGCCTTCCAAGGCAACCTACTAAGCATTTCAGGCAAAATATAGTGTTTTTCTTCAATATCTCCCTTACTAATTACATGATTAGAAAGGTATTTTGACACATGACTCCCGTTAATTTTTCATACTTTAATGCACGGGCAAATCTCGTTATTAAGGCATTTACTCTTGTCATAATAAAGCCCAAGTCACGTGAATCAAGTAAGTAGGTGAAGCAATTCAAATGCCTACGCTCCCCGTCCCTCCCCTCTCCTTTCCCCCCTCTGTCTAGACCCTCCTCCTATCCCTCCATTAACACCCTCTCCTAGTCTCTCCGGTGTCGCTTACTTTACCTTTTCTGTAACCTGTTATATTTGTTAATAAGTAATGGAATTGATATGTTGGATCCTTGTTATAATTCTTATTAACATTTCATGATACTGTTGTATTTCATCCAACTTAATGAACCTGCCCAGAGGGTTTCCTCCAACTGTATGAAAATAATAAAACATGCTTACCAAAGGCAGGATTAAAGGGCTTTAGCCCCCTTGAAACGTAGATTAAATGTTAAAGAGTGTTATATCAGTTGACCGGAAATTTTTACGGTATATTTGCTCACTTTACCATTAACAAGCATAATTTGGGTTTCTGCTAAGGTTTGTGCCTAAGCAGTTTGTTGTCTCAGTGTTTATTTTACTGGGGAGGTTTTCGCATCATATTCATGACTGGCATGATAATTTGCCCCAGTAAAATCAGAAATGTATTTGCGTTACGTCTCCATTCCATATACAGAAAGGAACAAGCTAACAATAAACCAAGGACTAGTCTTAACAGGTAGGAGAAACTTCAGGTTTGTTGGACACACAATAACAAACTGTGGCATACGAAACAAAAGCATGTTAATGAATAAGTAAACTTTAATATTTACCCTATAATTTACTCGTTATATATAAATATATAGATATGCATATATATATATATATATATATATATATATATATATATATATATATATATATATATATATATATATATATATATATATCTATATCTATATCTATATCTATATCTATATCTATATCTATATCTATAGATAATAGATAATAGATAATAGATAATAGATAATAGATAATAGATTATGTATATGTATATGTATATGTATATGTATATGTATATGTATATGTATATGTATATGTATATGTATATGTATATGTATATGTATATGTATATATGCGTGTGTGTGAGTGTAATTGTGAAATATCAATCCAACAAATTATGTAGTTTGTAGATTTTTCATCATAGTTTTAAACACTATAATCATTTATGTCACAGCATATTATTCTGTTTGTGTTCTACAGCTTTTGTTTCACGGAGAATAAAGCCCATCAATCCTGCCTTTGGAAAACGCGTGTTTCATAATGTAAACACAATTAAAAGAAGCCCTCAGGGTAGGTTCATCAAGTTGGGTGAATAGGCTAAAGGCTATAAACTCCATATACACCCTGACGGAATACAATAATATCATGAAACGTTAATAAGAATTATAACAAGGATTCAACATATCAATTATATCAGTTATTACGAATATAACAAGTTACAGAAAAGGTATAGTAAACGACACCGGAGAGACTAGCAGAGGGGGTTACTGGAGGGATAGGAGGAGGATCTAGACAGAGGGAGAAAAGGAGAGGGGAGGGACCGGGGAGTGTAGGCATTCGAATTGCTTCACCTACTTACCCAATTCACTTGCCTTGGGCTTTATTATGACAAGAATAAATGCCCTAATTAACGAGATTTGCCGGTCCATTAAAGTATAAAAAATTAGGGGAGGTCAATAGGGTGCTGTGTCAGAGTACCATTCTGATCAAGTAATTAGTGTGGCAGATATTAGAGAAAAACACACAATTTTTTGCCTGGAGTGCATAGTAAATAGTAAAAGGATAGTTACTCTGTTAAGAAGTGTAGTTTATCTCTCTTTGTAGGCCCATAATCGATAATATATTATTTTTAAACTTTCTATTGTTTCAATATCCCTAGGAACAAATTATGAGAAAATTCTATATGGAGCTCTTTCGAATAATTACTCCAGCAATTCTAATGTTCTCTAGTTATTATTATTATTACTTGCTAAGCTACAATCTGTCATGGGTAGATATAATACTTTTAAAAGGATATAATAAAAGACAAAAATATCTATTCCCAGTGTGAGCAGCGAGGCAGGACGAGATTCGACCGTGGCCCTGTTTGGGCAATCCTATCATCTCTTCATTTTCATCAGCATTTTGGAAGTAAAGCAAGCCTCGCCGAGAGCGCCTGCCGTGATAAGGAAACTATCCTGTTTGACCATGAGGTCATCGTCTTGATTAGTGAAGTCAGCATATTTTGAGAAACCGAGTCTGAGGAAAATCCTTGATTAGGATATATGTCATCATGGAAGGACACGTGCTACCCATTTGTTACGACTTAACACGTGGTCCAGATTGCATCAGAAATATCTTCTAGAAGCTTCCATGGCGTGATCGAAGTGGGCGTTTTTGAGGCAGCCAATAAAGATACAGAATTGTTAAAAAGAACGCCTTCTATGGAGATTACCACTGCCCACTGTCATTAACTCCGCCCATACATGGGAATATAAACTTCAAGAAGATATTGCCTAAGAGAGATAGGACAGGATATTAGATAAGAGAGGAACTATGTCCAAAGCAGATAACATCAAAGTGCTAGCAAGATAAGAAACAGAGAAGAACAAAAGTCTGATAGAGCCAGATTCTAACCTTCCCTTCAGACAACAAAAGCCTATCTCCAAAAGATTCTGCTATGGCCGAGAAGAAGAGACAAATTGAAGCAGCCAGCCCTCCCTGCTTGTGACAAGAAGTAGCCAACACTGCCTGCAGCCTGCCTTCGTTCAACAGTATCACCGAATCCTTGGAAGAAGATCTCTGATGTCCCTTCTTGATGCCATCCCTTTTGTGACGTCTTCGAATCCGGTTATCGTGCCAGTTTCATCTGAACTTCAGCCGCCCTCTTGCAACGTTCTCAAGCCTTACTTCAACAGTATCCTCGATTTCTTGGAAGAAGACCTCTGATGTCCCATCTTGATGCCACCCTTTTTGTGACGTCTTCGAATCTGGTCATCGTGCTAGTTTCATCTGAACTTCAGCCGCCTTTCTGCAACGTTCTCAAGCCTGAAGTCTCCGTATCAGTATCGTCTCGGCAGCTGCAGAACACTAATCCTTAAGTATTTCTACCTTATAGACCTTTTCTGTTGGTGTTTAATTGTTTTGGTTTGCCAGTTAGAATAACCGAAGAAGTAACATTAGTTTTCTTTGTAAGTGTGCGAATAAACGTGTTGTGTTTTTTTGTGTGTTTCTTTTTATATCAATTTCCTATATTTCAATCGGTGTTGTTGATATTTATTTTACTTATTAAAAGAACCTGTAACGATTTTATGATCGTAACAGTTGGCGACCTTGCCAGGATTTTCAACAACGTAACCAATTGAAACACGGAGAATATAGAAAGAAGAAGAATGATTGAGGTTACGAAAGATTTGATAGCTTCAGGTAAACTTCTTGGTCTAGATGGCGATGCTCTCCGTGAGTATGTTTTTAAGAGAGAGCAGGAAGTGTTTGGGAGAGACAATAGAGCAGCTGAAAGAGAAGAAAATGAGAGACAGGAGAAGAAAATGAGAAACAGCGAGAAAAATATGAGAGACAGGGTAAGCATGAGTTAGAAATTGCTCGTTTAAGGCAAAATCTTCATAATGGTCTACCAGGTATGGGTGCAGTGTTGAAATTAATTCCCAAAGTTGATGTGGAAGATGTAACAAAATATTTCATGTCTTTTGAAAAGTTATTGAACAGAGTAGGTTACCCCAAAAACAAGTTGACTTTGTATAAACGGTCAGTCTTCAGTGGTAGGGTACTTTCTGTGTATAGTTGTATGTCTGAGGATGAAATTGAAGACTATGATATTGTGAAAGAAACTGTTCTTAGTGCATACATTTTAGTACCAGAGGCGTACCGTAAGAAATTTAGAAGTTTGAAAAGAGATGAGAGCAGTACTTATGTAGAATATGGAAAGAAGTTAGAAAGATCATTTGGTGATTGGTTAACTTCCGCTGAAGTAGATAGTTTTGATGATCTCAAGAACTTAGTTTTGTTAAAAAATTTCAAAGGTAACATATCTCTAGACATCAAGCTATATGTAGAAGATAGGCGTGA
This sequence comes from Palaemon carinicauda, assembly GCF_036898095.1. NCBI lineage: Eukaryota > Metazoa > Arthropoda > Malacostraca > Decapoda > Palaemonidae > Palaemon > Palaemon carinicauda. The sequence continues at coordinate 81,424,762 of NC_090730.1, read as the reverse complement.
AAAGTCTTTTACAGATGCAACAAGGTTGGTAGATGAGTACAGTCTTCCTCATAGTTTAAGTGATATTAAGAAAAATAATCCATCTTCTAGTAAGATGCAATATAGTAAGAGTAGTTATAGCAATAGTAATACAGGGAAGTATGATTATCATTATTATTGTTATACATGTGGAAAATCAGGTCATACTGCCAAGTTTTGTAAGAGCAAATGGGAAGGTAGTAGTTCAGAGATAATTTGTTATCAATGTAATAAGAAAGGGCATATTGCAAAGAATTGTATAGTAGAGGAGAAGAATGTCAAGAAACCAGTGTCTCTAGTTAATAATCTTTCGTCAAGCAGAAATGACATTTTGTAAGAAACTAGGAAATTTTACGGAGATTATTTGTCTGAAGGTGTAGTTTCTTTGCTTGAAGGAGGGGATTCGAGAGAAGTTAACTTGCTTAGGGACACCAGAGCAGGTGTTTCCCTTATTAGGAAAGAGTGTGTTCCAACAAGGGCAAAAATCAGTATGAAAGAAAAAGGTGTGTTAAGTGGGTTTCCAAATACTTGCGTTGTTTGTCCTTTTTTGAAAATGAATTTGAAAAGTCAGGGATTGTCAAGAGATGTAAAACTAGCAGTTGTAGATTATTTGTCAGTTGACGGCGTTGACATTATTGTTGGTAATGATTTAATTACATCCAATTGTGTGAATCCTATTTTATGTGAAGTTCCAAGTGCCTGAAATGGTAGTAACTAGGTCAGGTTTAGATACAGATATAGACTACAGTCATAATTTTTTAGAGGATTCGAACGTGTGTGATGGAGGCGGTGAGGTTGATCTTAGCAAGTGTAACAGTGTTAACCAAATTGTTGATGTAGCTGTCGAAAGTAGTGACGAAGACGTAGTTACTGCAATGGTTTAGGCAATAACATTTTGGAGATGAGCTGATTAAGTTGCAGAGAGAAGATGAGACACTGTGTCGAATCTTGAAAGTGATTTGGATGATGATCCCGATAATGTTTGTGAGGAAAACTTTTGTTTAAAAGACAAAATTTTATGTTGCTATGTTTGTCCAAGTCAGTTAGCAAAGAGAGTACAGAGGATTGCATACAAAGTTTAGAGAAATGCAAGGAGAATTTAAGAAAAGATTGGAAATTAGCAATAGAAAACGAGAGCAACAATCAAGGGGAAACTAAAAGAAGATACGATTTTAAGGCAAAGGAGAGAAATTTCCGTGTGGGAGATAGTCTTAGTATTAGTTCAGAAAGAAGGTCCCTCATTATCTTATAAGTTCGAAGGTCCTTATCCTATTTTAGGAAAAAGAGGCAATTTGAATTACTTAATTGATTTGGGTAGACGTAGAGCTAAGTGGCTGCACATAAACTTGCTAAAGAAATACAACGAACGCCAAGTACCAGTAATAACTGGGTCACAGAGAGAAATTAGTTTTGAGAAAAACTCTGATGTGCTTAAGAATTTCAAGTTATTTCACTATAGCTTAGAAGAAGAAAAACTAAGTGAATTATTTAAAGTTTTTCTAAATTACCCAGAAACTGTTAGTGATAAATTAGGTTTAACTAATATTTTAGAAGATGATATTGAGTTACAGGACACTAAACCCATTAGACAAGGACCGTATCGTTTGGGTCCAGAGAAGGCAAATTCAGTATGAAAGGAAATTAAGTATATGTTAGATAATGATTTGATAGTTCCTAGCGAGAGTGAATGGTGTTCTCCGATAGCTCTAGTAAAAAAGGAAGATGGAACAGATAGGTTGTGGTATTAAAAAAAAAAAAAAAACTTGGGAAGAACACTTACGATTTTTAGCTAAAGTACTGACAGCCCTTGAAAAAGCAGACCTTGTATTAAATTTAAAGAAATACGAATTTGGGAAAACTTATATCACTTATTTAGGTCATAAAGTGGGTCTCGGTAAGATTTGTCTTAAAAGTGGGAACACAGAAGCTATCATCAATTTCCCAATCCCAACAACTAAAAAGCAGGCCATGAGATTTCTCGGGATTGTTTCATATTTCCGTAGATTTGTACCCAATTGTTCAGAAATAAGCACTCCCATAACTAATCATTTTAAGAAGGAAGGAAGTTTTGTATTTGATGAGAAATGTGTAGAAGCTTTCAATAAATTAAAGGCCTTAATGCGTCACGAGCCAGTATTAATATTACCTGATTTTAGCAAGGAATTTAATTTAGTGATCGATGCTAGTAACACCGGCATAGGAGGAGTCTTTTTGCAAGAAGTGAGTGGAACAAAGCACCCAGTCACATATTATTCGAAGAAACTAAATAAAGCTCATCAAAATTATTCAACTATTGAGTAGGAATTGTCTAGTTTAGTTTCAGCTTTGCAGCACTTTAAGGTATATGTGCGTAGTAGTCCTGTTTTAACTGTGTATACAGTTCACAATCCATTAGACTGTCCTGTTTGACCAAGATATCATCGTCTTAATTAGTGGAGTCAGCATATTTTGAGAAACCGAGCCTGAGGGAAATCCTTGTTTAGGATATATCATCATGGAAGGACACGTGCTACCTATTTGTTACGACTTAACACGTTGTGACGGCCGAGAAAAAGGTTATGACTCAAAGGCAGGATGTAATCAACTGAGTAACTTTATTAAAGAACACTCTCCTTTATATACAAAACCTCAAGGCAACAGGAAAATACATGTTCGAGAAAATGACAATGTTACATAGGCGACAAACAGACATGTTTATTCTGGTTCTTTTTAGTGCGAGGGAAGAGTGCAGATACAAGCATAATATATACAAAATAATTTATGTACGATCGTGTGACCAACGGTTGGTACATGGCTCCTCCCCTAAAAATGACATACTGTACATGTTAAATAGGGCGCCCTGCTCTAGAGAGGCGAACTGTAGGCGGGTCATCTGGCAGTAGATAAGCAGGTTTTAGACGATCAATGGAGACCCAGTCTTCTTTGCCACGAATGTTTACTAGGAATGCTTTCAGACTGCGTCGGATCACAAGGAAAGGGCCCGTGTAAGGGGGCGTTAGCGGTGGCTTGGTAGTGTCGTTGCGCAGGAAGAAGTGCGTTGCAGAATACAATTCTGTTGGTATGGGATGCTTCGCTGGGGGCTTGTAAGTCTGGCGGCATGGAGTAAATTTTCCCACGACGTGACGTATGCGCTGAAGATCATTGGAGGAGGTTGTAGAAGGAAAAAATTCGGCCAGGACGACCAACGGGTCGTCATACACCATTTCAGCTGCTGAGACGTCGAGGGCATCTTTAGGAGTGGTCCTTAGTCGCAGGAGGACCCAGGGAAGCTGAGTAAACCAGTTTGAATCCTTGCAGCGGGACATCAAAGCTGCTTTGAGGGTGCGATGAAAATGTTCAACCATTCCATTGACAGCGGGGTTGTAGGCCGTTGTCTGATGTAGGGTGATGCCCAGGAGATTTGTTAATGATGTCCACAATTAAGAGGTGAAAGTGGTTCCTCTGTAAGAAGTAATATGCTCAGGGATACCAAATCTTGCAATCCATCCAGAGAGTAAGGCAGATGCACATGAGGCGGACGTTGCAGTTTCCATGGGAATGGCTTCAGGCCAACGGGTGGAGCGGTCGATGACGGTAAACAGGTAACGATGTCCTTTTGATGTGGGTAGGGGCCTACAACGTCGACGTGAATGTGTGCGAAACGACGCTGAGGTTGAGGAAAGGTGCCCACTCCTGAATCTATGTGTCGATGTACTTTGGAAGTTTGGCAAGAAGTATAGGCGCGGACCCAATCCTTAGCATCCTTAGAAATGCCGTGCCAAATTAACTTTGCCTTCAGCAGCTGTGCAGTAGAACGGCATGAGGGATGTGAAAGGCCGTGAATGAAATTAAACACCTGTCGGCGCATGGGAGCAGGAATCCAAGGTTATGGTCTACCAGTACTGACGTCACAGAGGAGGGTGGTGTTGGAGTCGTCGAGGGGGAAGTCTTCCCAATGAAGGGACGTGCAGGATGTCGTATATGCTTGATATTCTGCATCCAGTCGTTGGGCTTCAGCCAGGGCGTTGTAATCCAATCCCAGTTGAACGGCAGCCAACGTGTTTCTTGACAGGGAATCGGCAACGGGATTCATTTTCCCAGGGACCTATTGAAGGGTGCGATTGTATTCAGCCACGGCGGAGAGATGTCGGCGTTGCCGGGTGGACCAGGCATCAGACTGTCGAGTGAAGGCGTGCACCAGAGGCATGTGGTCTGTGCGAATGACGAAGGGCGTACCTTCTAAGAAATGACGAAAGTGACGGACAGCCAAGTGCACCGCCAGCAATTCTCGATCGAAGGTAGAATAGCCCGATTCTGCCTTGGACAGTTTTCTGCTGAAGAAGGCCAATGGGCAGGGCGAGCCGTTGACCACCTGCTCGAGTACTGCACCAATAGTGACGTCGCGGGCATCGGTGGAGAGAAGGAGAGGGGCATATGGGATAGAAAAAGTGAGAGCCGCAGCAGTTGATAGGGCCTTCTTTGCATTGCAGAAGGCTGCTTCTTGAAGGGGACCCCACTTCAGGTCCTTTGGCTTGCCCTTGAGGGAGGCGTAGAGGGGAGCAAGAGTGGCGGCAATGGCTGGTAGAATCCGGTGATAATAGTTGATCATGCCCAAGAATTCCTGCAGAGCTTTGACAGTTGAGGACACGGGGAAGTTCTGAACGGCTGCTACCTTCTCAGGGGGTGGACTCCTTCAGGAGTGATGCGGTGCCCTAAGAACGATACTTCGTTGGGGCCAAAGGTATACTTGTCGTACCGGACTACAAGGCCGTTTTGTTGCAGGCGGTCGAGCACGATGCGCAGGTGATGGAAGTGTTCCTCTTTTGAGGAGGAGAACACAAGTATGTCGTCCACATAACATACACAGAAAGGGAGGTCCCCTAAGATGCCATCCATGAGACGTTGAAACGTGGCCCCAGCATTATGAAAGCCAAAACAGGAGTAATTGAAGGTGTATGTACCAAACGGAGTGGTGATGGTATTCTTTGGGATGTCTTCTGGGTTCATAGGCACCTGATAATACCCCTTCAGGAGATCGAGCATAGAGAAAACCTTTGCTTTTTGCAGGTAGGAGGTCACGTCGGCAATGTTTGGGAGGGGGTAGTGATCCGGTTCTGTTTGCATGTTCAGGCGCCTGTATTCCCCGCACGGACGGAGGGAGCCATCTTTCTTCAGAACGATGTGTAAGGGTGACGACCATGGGCTGGAGGCCTTTTGGCAAAGGTCCATTTCCTCCATTTCTACGAACGTCTGTTTGGCGGCTGCCAATCGTTCCGGGGCCAGACGTCTGAATTTTGCGAAGACTGGGGGTCCCGTCGTCTTGATATGGTGATAAATACCGTGCTTGGCAGGAACCGTGGGCGTTTGGCGAAGTTCTGGACGGAAAACTTCCGGTTACGATGTGAAGAGGTGTGCGTAGGCCTCCCTGGGTGCGCTGATGTGGAGAGCAAGGTTAGAGGGTCGGGTTGAAGAGGTGTCGACAAGTACAAGTCTGCGTTGACCAATCCTCGGTGGGCGACATCGACCAGAAGGTGGAAATGAGAGAGGAAATCCGCACCGAGGATTGGCATTGTGACGTCAGCAACGAGAAATTTCCAATGGAATTTACCGTTTCCGAACGATAATGTGAGGTTCTCGTAACCGTAGGTGGGTATCGCAGATCCGTTGGCAGCTACCAAGCGGACGTCGGCAGATGTAGACAGACTACTTCGTGTCTTGAAGAGTTTCCTTGGCAAAAGAGAACGACAAGCACCCGTGTCTACCAAAAATCGCACGCCCGTTCCTACGTCATGTAAAAAGAAAAGATTAGAAACACGGGAGGCCACCGCCATGAGCGATGGTCTCCTTACACGTTTTTTGGCAACTGACAATCCTCGGCACATTTCTTCGTGGTTGCCCCGAATCTGAAGTGGTAGTAACAAAACTGTGGCGGATGGGAGGCAGTAAGTGGCTGTAGAAGTCGTTTGCTGGGGCTCGAGCGATTGGTGGGTGGTGGGTGGCTTTGTCGCCGCTTTGACACGTCACAGGGTAGGCGTGTATGTCCTACGGCATTCATGTCAGCTTCGGTTGACGTTGAATAGGCATCCTCTTCGTCAGGGGTGGAGGCGTTGATGGAGGTCTTGAAGTGGCTGTCCATAAGGGTGTCAGCTTTGGTCATCAAGTCCTTTATGGGTAAACTATCGAGATCGGGTATGGCAGCGCGTAAAGGTCCGGGTAAACGGCGTATCCAAAGGGCACAAAGTAGGTTCACCTCACGAGGAGAGCCGTCTGTGGCAGGTTGAAGGGGAGCGATACTGGTCATTTCCCTGAGGGCAAGTGAAGCCCTTTGGTCCCCCAACGGTTGTTCAGAGAGATGAAAAAGCTTTGCTATACGGGCGGCTGGCAATGGCGAGTACTGCTGCAAAAGGTATGTTTTGAGGGCGTCATACGCTATTGGGGTGTCTCCTTGTTCACAAAGCCAGTCGGATATTTCCGGGAAGGCGTCCTCGGGTATCGCCGCGAGAACATAATCTGCTTTAGTGGTTGAGCGAGTCACGCCGTTGATGCGAAACTGGACTTCTGCGGGCTGAAACCAAGCAAACGCCTCTCCGCTGGCGAATGGTGAAAGTTTCAATGGAATAGCCGTAGCGCCAACTTCTGTAGAGTCCGTCATAGTACCAACGATGGAGGGGCGAGGGGGCTGGGGGTGGAAGGCGGTGGGAGCGAGTTGACTTCCGGGGTCACCAATGTGACGGCCGAGAGAAAGGTTATGACTCAAAGGCAGGATGCAATCAACTGAGTAACTTTATTAAAGAACACTCTCCTTTATATACAAAACCTCAAGGCAACAGAAAAATACATGTTCGAGAAAATGACAATGGTACATAGGCGACACACAGACATGTTTATTTTGGTTCTTTTTAGTGCGAGGGAAGAGCGCAGATACAAGCATAATATATAAAAAATAATTTATGTACGATCGTGTGACACACGTTTGGTAAAACGTGGTACAGATTGCATAAAAATTTTCTTCTAGAAGCTTCCATGGCGAGATCGAAGTGGGCGTTTTGAGGAAGCCAATAGAGGTCCAGAATTGTTAAAAAGAACGCCTTCTATGGAGATTACAACTGCCCACTGTAATTAACTCCGCCCATACATGGGTATATGAACTTCAAGAAGAGATTATCCAAGAGAGATAGGACAGGACATAAGACAAGAGAGGAACTATGTCCAAAGCAGATAAAATCAAAGTGCTAGCAAGATAACCAGATTCTAACCTTCCCTTCAGACAACAAAAGCCTATCTCCAAAATATCCTGCTATGGCCGAGAAAAAGAGACAAATTGAAGCAGCCAGGCCTCCCTGCTTGTGACAAGAAGTAGCCAACAGTGCCTGCAGCCTGTCTTCGTTCAACAGTATCATCGAATCCTTGGAAGAAGATCTCTAATGTCCATTCTTGATGCCACACCTTTTGTGACGTCTTTGAATCCGGTCATCGTGCCAGTTTCATCTGAACTTCAGCTGCCCTTCTGCAACGTTCTCAAGCCTGAAGTCTCCGTACCAGTAGTGTCTCAGGAACTGTAGAAAACTAATCCTTAAATATTTCTACCTTATTGACTATTCAACTTATCTGTTGGTGTTTGATTGTTTTGATTTGTCAGTTAAAGTAACTGAAGAAGTAACATTATTTTTCTTTGTTTTCGTATAAACGTGCTGTGTTTTTTCGTTGTTTCTTTTTATATTTATTTCCCATATTTTAATCGGTGTTGGTGATATTTATTTTACTTATTAAAAGAGCCTGTAACGATTTTAAGATCGTAACACAACCCTACTTGGGAAAGCAAATTAAAATAGCACATTGAAAAAAGGAAATAATGAAATAAACTACAAGAAAGGTTTAAGATAAATAACAAAATTAGGAACTTTTCTGGCTTTCTTCTGATGGCACAGTCCACGCATTCACACAGTCTACGCACTCCCCACACACGCTTCCCCACACACACAGGACAGCGTAACACTCTATTCAATTCAGGCAAAATATGGTTGCCTAATCTGAAAGTCTTGCTTAATGTGCAGATTAGGCACGCATTTTGCACAATATAAATATTAGGCAAACTGTTTGCTTAAAGTACACATTAGGCAATTTACGCTGCCTAATGTACACATTAGGCAATTATTAACATTGAGCGTAACATATATATATATATATATATATATATATATATATATATATATATATATATAGATATATATACACATATATATATATATATATATATATATATATATATATTTATATATATATATATATATATATATATATATATATATATATATATATATGTGTGTATATTATATATATATATATATATATATATATATATATATATATATATATATATATGTATGTATATGTATATATATATACATATATATATATATATATATATATATATATATATATATATATATATATATATATATATATATATATGTATATATATATACATATACATAGATATATATATATATATATATATATATATATATATATAAATATATATATAATATATATATATATAATATATATATATATATATATATATATATATATATATATATATATATATATATATATATATATATATATATATATAGCCCTCAGCCACTTAGGCCTGGGTCGTCCAACTCTTCTAGTGCCTTGTGGAATCCAATTGGATGTTTGGTGAAGTAATCTCTCTTGGAGGTTGCAAAGAGCATGTCCAAACCATTTCCATCTTCCCTTCATCATGAACTCGTCCATAAATTACACTCGAGTAATCTCCCTTATAGTTTCATTTCTAATCCTGTCCTGCCATTGAACTCTCAATATCCTTCTGAGTGCCTTGTTCTCAAATCCTCTGAATCTATTAGAGATTGTTTCAATGCCATACCGTGACTCATGTCCATAGAGTAACACCGATTTCACTAAACTAATATATAGTCAGATTTTTATATGAAATTTCAGGCGATTAGATTTCCAAATTTTACTTAATCTAGCCATTGTCTGATTTGCTTTTTTCAATCTTCCACTAAACTCTAATTCTAAAGACTTTTTATTTGAGATCATAGTTCCTAAATACTCAAATGATTCTACCTCATTATTCCTTTCTCCTTCCAGTGATATTTCATATTCCATTGCATATTCCGTTCTCATCGTCTCTGTCTTTCTTCTATTTACCTTCAGCCCAGCCTCGTGCGATATTTCATGCATTCTGGTAAGCAAGCATTGCAAATCCTGTTGTGTTCTGCTAACAAGGACAGCATCATCAGCATACTATAGATATGCTAAATTCCTATCACCAAACTAGTCCAATCCTTTTCCACCATCTCCAACTGTTCTACTCATTACAAAATCCATGAGGAGGATGAACAACATAAGTGACAACACATTCCTTCGGAGTACTCTGCTGGTCACGGGAAATCCACTTGATAAGACTCCATTAACATAAACTTTGCACTTGCTATGCTGATGAACAGACTTGATCAAATATACATATTTAAGAGGTATTCCATAATAATGCAGGACTCTCTACAAAATGGGCCAGTGGACGCTATCAAAGACATTTTCATAGTCCACAAAAGCCATCAAAAGTGAATTTCTCAAAATGATAATTTGACCAGTGCAACTTCTATCTTTTCAAAATCATACTTTTTCATCACAGCTTTTCATCAATCTTTCTCTCCAGTCTCTCTAGAATGAGAATACTATATATTTTCATAACACCTGACGTTAGTGTTATGCCTCTGTAATTATTGCAATCAGTCCGGTCTCCTCTTTTTGCCATTTTCTTCAAGACTCCTAACTCCAATTCATCAGGTTTTGCTGCTTCATGCCACATACTACATAATCATTTTGTATGTAGTCTGGGAATAACTTTATTTCGGCCAGTATCATCTCGGCAGTTATTTCATCGCATGCAGTGGCATTCCATTTCTTTAATGTGTTGAGGATAGCTTCGACTTAAAAAAGACTGAATTCATTCATAAGCACATCTAGGTCTTCAGCAATTTCAAGTACATCAATCAAATTATTCCCTTCATATCTCTTATTCATAACGTCAATAAAGTGTTCCATCCAACGTGGTCTTTCTTCCTCTTCTGTTCTTCAACACTCCTAACTCCATTTCATCAGGTTTTGCCTCTTCATGCCACATACTACAAAATAATTTCTGTATGTAGTCTGGGAGTAACTTTATTTTCGGTCAGTATCATCTCGGCAGTTATTTCATCGCATGTAGTGGCATTCCATTTCTTTGATGTTTTGAGGAGAGCTTCGACTTAAAATAGACTGAATTCATTCATAGGCACATCAAGGTCTTCAGCAATTTCAAGTATATCAATCAAATTATTCCCTTCATATCTCTTAATCATAACGTCACTAAAGTGTTCCATTCAACATTGTCTTTCTTCGTCTTCTGTTGTTATAATAGATCGATATCTCTTTTTGAGGGTAATATGCTTTTTCTTCTTTGACCCAGTCGAGATTTCATTAATAATTCTATCAGAATTTCTTGCACCATAACCACTTCCTGAATTCATAGCTTTTCCCGCCTCATCTGCTTTATGGTCTAAAAAATTACCTTTAATCATTCTTCGCTTTTATTTTGACCTCACCATCAATACTGGAATACTTTGCATACCCTACCTTGTAATTTTTAATAATTTCTTGAAAAAATTCGACAATCGATTTCTGTCTGTGTCACAACTTTTTATGGTATCTCAAGTATCATTTGATATCCATGGCTTTCTTCTTATAACTGAGTCCAAAGACTTCACTACCAACTGACTGATTATGTTCTTAATATCACACCATTCCTCATTATTTGTCAGTTCTTCGTATCTTAGAATCTCCAAAACTGCAAATTGATTACTACATTCAATTGTAAATGTTTCTCTGTGCTCTTCTTCTAAAAGCTTAGTTGTTTCATACCTATATATTGTATCTACCTTTCTGTTGGGTGCTTTCAATTTTAATTACAGTGTGGCAATGAGGAGCTGGTGATCAATACCAATATCTGCACCTCTATAGCTTATTACATTTATTAGATTCCTTCTCTTTTTATTAAAGCTAATGTGACCTTTTTGATTTTTGTAATTGCCACATGGTGAAGTCTATGTATACTTGTAGATATTCTTTTGTTGAAAAAGAGTACCTCATAGGGTAAGATTGTTTGTTGAATAAAAACTTATGAAATGTGATCGATTTTTATTTGCAACTTCGCCAAGACCCATGACATTCATCACATTCTCTATCCCTTGATTATTCCTTCCAATTTTAGCATTGAGGTGGACAACCACATTTTTCACATCTCTCTCTGGGATCTCATCTGTTACACTCTGCAGTTCTTCATAGTATTCATCATTCCTTTCTTCAGGGGTATATTTTTTTTTTAGGCATAGCAAACTATGATACTCATATTGTACTGCTTTGATTTAAACTTTGCTAGTAATAATGTACTATTTACAACTTCCCACTTGGTTAATGCCTTTTCTTTTTTTGGTGTCATCATCTTTCCTACCCCCTTTCTTCCAACTCCATCTTGTAGAGGATTAATTTTTGTTTTTATTTTTTGTTTGCCAAATACAGAGAGAGAGAGAGAGAGAGAGAGAGAGAGAGAGAGAGAGAGAGAGAGAGAGAGAGAGAGAGAGAGAGAGAGAGAGAGAGTATGTGTGTGTCAGCGAGCGAGGGGTAGTTAGAATATTGATTGTTTGTTGTGAGAAAGACTGTTGGTATAATTGAGATTGTTTGTTTATGTTTTAGATAGGTTAGGACAGTAGTGCATGTCTTGGGCAAATGATTATCTTGATTTTACTGCAGCTAGAGGCAGTTGTGTTTCTGAATGCTGGATTATATTTTTTACTCTTTTACCAGCGTGGAAGTGTTTGATTTTTTTTTTTTTTGAGTAAGTACTATTTTGTTTATATTTGATTGTCGTGATTGTGAATGATAGGAACAATTTATTATTTATCTTTGATTATAGTGCGATAGTTTAGTTAGTTAGGAGTGTTAGTGTTTTTCTTTTTTTTCTTTTGCAGGCCGTAATTCCTACTTTGGAGAGATTTTTTTGAGAAATTTATTGTTGACTACCTGGATTATAATAAGGAACTTGACATGACTGCTCAGATTTAGATAATTGTTGATTACCCGGATTGAATGAACTTCCGATTGATGATAATGATGATGAAGATGATGATAACTACTACCTCAATCAGGGAGGCAGTTGTAGCAAATTGCCACACAGTGTAGTGTATTACCCACAGAGCTGTGGTAACTCGCCGTAAAAGACAGTTCGGCTTTGTGTGGACGACAGTGTTGGTGCAAATAAAATATATCATATAAATATATATATTTTGGTGTTGGTGTGCGGGTTAATTTTACTTTTTGTTAGGGGTTTTGTTGGTTTATTTGAATGGTGGTATGATTAATGTATGTTTTGTGTTAAGTGTATGATTAGTGATAAGAGTGATTTATTTTTGGTTGTGTTTTGTTGTATGGAAATATAGTTTTAAGGCAATATTTTGTTTTTATGTCTTTTTTTTTTTTGTCCAAGAGTCCCGCTGCTGATAACGTAAAGGGAAAGTTTGTATTGAGGAGACTATTGTCAGTTAGTGATTCAAGGGTGTTGGGGTTGTTCTTGCAACATCAGCCATATTATTTTGGCACCCAAACAGGGACTGCTCAGGTGGGATTGGAAGGTATTAAGGGAAGAATTGCGGTTGAGTAAGGAGCGTAAGGAGAAGTTGTTGCAAGAGAATAAGGGGTTAAGATGTGAGAATGAGGAGATGCGAAAGGAACTGAAAGCACTAAAGGGAACTGTGGAGAGAGTGGAAGAGGGTGTTGAGATGAAGGTGCGAGAAAATGAGGAACGAATGGAGAAAGAAATGGAAGCTATGATGGGGAAAGTAATGGGGATGATGAAAACGTTCATGAGTAAATGTACAGTCGGAGGAGTGGCTTCTGCTTCAGGTAATGGGTGAGAAGGGTAAGGTAAGTGATAATGGGGAAGATAGTGATAGTGAGATTCAAGATAAGGAAATTAAGTATAGTAAGAATGAACAGAAAGGTGAGAGAAAGGATGAAAGGAAAGGTAAAAGTGATGTGAAGAAAGAGAAGAAAATGTCAGGATGAGAGCAAGGATGATCGTGAATGGGTGAAAGTGGTGAAGAAAAGGGCTAGGAAGAGTATAATCAAGGATAGGAGTATGAATGTGGAATTAGATTCTATATATTCTAGCGAACAAGTAGGAATCAAAATGGAAGGTAGCAGTGATGGTAGCAGTGAGAATGAACGTGATGTGCGTAAGACTGTGTTTATGAGAGAGGTACCTCGGTGTGCAAGGTTCAATGAGCATAGTAGTAGGGATGCATACGAATTTTTCAAAGAGTATGAGAGGCTTTGTCAGGATAAGTATGGTGATAGTAAAAGAGTTTGGGCTAGGGAGTTAGGAGAAGATTTGACTGGGTATTTGTTGACGATGTATGGTGTGATAATGAGTGTGGGGGAAGTTGAATGTGATAGTGTGAAAGGAAGGATAATTGAGCATATAAAATGTATGAAAGGGAGTGTTAAGTATAGGTGTGAAAATGATTTTGATGAGGCTCGAATGAATGTGGGTGAGGCTATTTCTATGTATGTATGTTGGTTAGAAACGTTAGCAAGGAAGAAGTAGGGAGATGAAGGCATAAATGAGAATAAGGAGTTAATGAGGAAGTTTCTGGCGACAGTACCTGAGAATGTGTGTGAATTTATAAATTTGAAACGCAAGGAGAAAATGAGGTGGACGCAAGAGAGATTGACATAGGATGATATACAAGAGATAGTTGAGGATTGTGAGTTAGGTAGGTATATGAAAGAAAGTAAATCTGTGAGGGTAAGAACTGGAATGGAAGAAAGTGTATTAGAATTGGGTAGTTATAAGGATGCAATTTTGAGAGGGCCTATGAGGATAGCTGATCAGGTAATAGATAGGAGTGTTAGGGCAAGTAACGTAGGAACTGTGCAAGCAAAAGATGGATTTGGCAAAGTAAGGGGGAGGAATGAGGAGGATTGATTTTTGTTTTTATTTTTATTTATTTTTTGTTTGCCAAATCCAGAGAGAGAGAGAGAGAGAGAGAGAGAGAGAGAGAGAGAGAGAGAGAGAGAGAGAGAGAGAGAGAGGTAGTTAATGCATTGATTGTTTGTTGTGAGAAAGACTGTTGGTATAAGTGAGATTGCTTGTTTATGTTTTAGCTAGGTTAGGACAGTGGTGCATGTCTTGGGCAAATGATTATTTTGATTTGACTGCAGCTAGATTGGTCAAATAGAAAGCACTTGCCTCTAGTAGTTAATACAAATAGAAATGCGCCATTTCAGGTGAAAGATAGTAATCAAACAAATAGGACTACGTTACGAAATCAGAGTAGATTAAGGGTTGAGAATCGTGATCCTCCTTATTCCCAAATAAACTTCAATGCCAGACACAGGTTCCCTGACACACGCATTTATGATAGAGGACATGGAGATCACCATAGGGAAAATAATTATAGGCTACAAAATCGCGAAGCTCATTATAAAGCTCATTATCAGCAAAATGGCAATAGTTTCATGAACAGAAATAGAAAGGGCTGCTTTAATTGTGGCGAATTCAACCATGTTCAATCCAAGTGTAGATTTGACCATAAAATAAAATGTAATGTGTGTCAGGATTATGGACATAAGAGTAGACTTTGCACCAAATATAATCATAATTATCATTAGGTAGTAGGCCAAGATAACAGTGCCGCACAGAGTAATTATCTGAAAATGTTTCATATTAATGCTCAATCTTTATTATGTCACAAACACGAAATAGAGCTTTTGGTAACACAACACAAAATTGATGTATTGTGCATAAGTGAAACCTGGTTGTCTTCGAATATGAGTGATGGTTTCGCTAATATACCATCATATAATTTATACAGAGAGGACCACGGCTGAGGTGGTGGGGTCTGTGTGTATGTAAGAGACCATTTAAAGGTAACCGAGTTTGATAACGGCCTTGAGAAGCAGGAGGGAGTTGAATGTAAGCGGTTAACTCTACAGCACCGCTATTTACCCTCAGTTATTATTGGTTGCTTCTACCGCCATCCTAAATCTACTGTAGATTCTTTTAATTTTATTTTGGACTCTCTTAAAAACGTAGTTCTAAGGAACAAACCTATTTTTATATTCGGTGATTTTAATGATGACCTTCTTAAAGCTGGTAATAAAATGGCTGGTCTTATTGATAGTGTAAAGTTAGACCAGCTGATCGACAGGCCTACTAGAGTAACTTTGAATTCATCAACTTTCATCACTAATAACAAAATTATGGTAACTAAATTAGAAATATTGCCGGGCCCAATCGCAGACCATGAAGCAATTAGTATTTTAGTAAATAGGAAAAAACCAAAGCACTCTCCCATTTCTAAAACTTTCCGCTGTTTACGGAATTATTCACAGAATACATATTGTAACTTACTACTTAATGAAGTGAACACTCTAAACACTATCTTGCATACAGATGACGTAAGTATTCAAGTTAATACGTTAACTAACGTCATGAACCTATGCATTGATACTTGCGCTCCCATTGTGACAAGACAATTACTACGCCCTCCAGCCCCTTGGATATCAGAGCAAATAAGGTCTGCGATAAAAAAAAAGAGATCAAACACAAAGTTCTCTGAAACAAGATCCTTATAATGAACTACTTAGGAAAAATTATAAAGATAAGAAAAAAACTGTTAAATTAGTAATTGATGCTAGTCGTAAAGAACATTACAACAATGAATTTTAAAAAATATATAAATGATATCTCAGCTACATGGAAAACTGCCAAAAAGATGCTTTCGAACGTCACTAATAATGATTTTGAGTTAATTGAAAACAGCGAGGATATATTAACCAAAACAAAATTTTAACGAATTTTTTTTCTGGTGTAGGAAAAAGGACATTTGAAAAAGCTCAAGAGGACTTGGCAAATAATGATATCCTGTTGCAAGATATCAATCACATTGATAATTTTAATGACAATTTATCTGTTTTTAGACCCTCACCTGTTGATTGCGAGACTGTGATTTTGACTATTAAAAGTATGAAGGAGACCAATGCGTGGGAACCAGATTGAATCTCTCTCCGTTTAATAAAAGATTCATTATTCATAACAGCTTTTTACCTTACGATCATCGTTAATACATCAATAGTAACTAACGTATATCCTGAAATGTGGAAAATTCCGTATGTAGTCCCTGTCTATAAAAGTGGAGATAAAGATTTAGTGGGTAAATACAGGCCTATCTCTTTGCTGGCTGTCCTGTCAAAAATTCTGGAAAAAATGGTTGCTAAAAAATTAACCTCATATTTAGAATTACATAAGCTTCTTTCCAAAACTCAACACGGTTTTAGACCAAAATTATCTACTGAGACTGCATTACTCCAGATATCTGATAAAATATACAACAATATGGAAAATAAGATTTCTCTACTTTTGCTTTTGGACCTATCAAAAACTTTTGATAGTGTAAGTCATGAAATTTTACTCAGAAAATGCGAAATGTTGAATATTGATACAACCTGGTTTCGAAGTTATCTTACCAACCGCCATCAAATTGTTAAAATAAAAAAATACTATTTCTTCCACCAAACTAGTATCATTTGGAGTTCCACAAGGTTCAATTTTGGGACCAATTTTATTCATTATATTCGTTAATGACCTAGTTAATTACCTGCCCTACTGCTTTGTGGTTCAATATGCTGACGATACGCAAATTCTCATTGAAGGAGATAGTAACGATGTAGAAGCTATCGTGGAACGAGCTAACAACATATTATCTATGGCCAAAGTTTACTTTAAAAAAAATGGTTTGTTATTAAATACTGCAAAAACACAAAGTATCTTTATAGGAAGAAGGCAATATTTAAATCGCATTAATCCGAATCTGACAGTAAGTTTTGATGGCAGTCAAATCAAACCTCTAAGCAGTGTTAAGAACCTTGGGGTTTTCTTAGATAATTATATGACTTTTGAGACGCACATAGACAAGATTCACAGGAAAGTTATGGGAACCTTAATATAGTTAAATAGAGTGAATAATTATTTTGTACCCCAAACACGCTTAATTGTTGTACAATCTTTAGCTCTAAGTTTGATCAATTATTGTCTCACCGTCTGGGGGTCAGCGAATAATAAGCACCTGAGTAAAATACAAACAAAAACTACAGAATTTTGCAGCTTGGGACGGTGAGTAAATATGATCATATCACTCCGCATCTAATAAAACTGGGCTGGTTAAAAATGAAAGAGAAATACAGATATGATGTATGTATTTTAATCTTTAAGATTTTAAGAGGTATTTTACCAGAGTGGCTATATAATCTTCAGACTGTAAACTCCATTACCAGACAGGCTAACAATTTGTTCGAAAGGAGAGTGCGAACTGATATGGGATCGAGAGAGATGACAGTGAGGGGTCCCAATTTTTGGAACAGTATACCAGTATCTTTAAAGGAAACTAATTCGTTACCGTCTTTTAAATACAAATTAAAGACACATCTTTTAAATGGTACTTGATCTTTATTTTATATCTTACATTTAATATTTTAGCTACTTATATTTATATCTATATTTAAAAGTGTTATAATGTGTTAGTTTAATTTTACCTTTAAGCTTTATAGATTTTTATGATGTTTTATGGTTTTCAATGTTTCAACAACTTATATTTCTATCAATACTTTTAATGTTCTAATAAAATGGTTTTATATGCTCTTATTATTATTATTATTATTATTATTATTATTATTATTATTATTATTATTATTATTATTATTATTATTATTATTATTATTATTATTATTATTATTATTATTATTATCATTATTCTTTTACCAGCGTGGAAGTGTGTGATTATTTTTTGAGTAAGTACTATTTTGTTTATATTTGATTGTCGTGATTATGAATAATAGGAACAATTTATTATTCATCTTTGATTATAGTGCGATAGTTTAGTTAGTTAAGAGTGTTCGTGTTTTTCTTTTTTTTTTTCTTTTGCAGGCCGTAATCCCTCCTTTGGAGAGATTTTTTTGAGAAATTGATTGTTGACGACCTGGCTTATGATAAGGAACTTGACATGACTGCTCAGATTTAGATAATTGTTGATGACCCGGATTGAATGAACTTCCCATTGATGATGATGATGATGATTTTGACGATACCGATGATAACTACTTCTTCAGTCAGGGAGGTAGTTGTGGAAAATTGCCAAACAGTGTAGTGTATTACCCACAGAGCTGTGGTAATTTGCTGTAAAAGACAGTCCGGCTTTGTGTGGACGACAGTATTGGTGCAAATAAAATATATCATATAAACATACATATTTTGGTGTTGGTACGCGGGTTAATTTTAAGTTTTGTTAGGGGTTTTGTTAGTTTATTTGAATGGTGGTATGATTAATGTCTATTTTGTGTTAAGTGTATGATTGGTGATAAGTGTGATTTTTTTTTTGGTTGTTTTTTTATTGTATGGAAATGTAGTTTTAAGGTAATTTTGTTTTTGTCTTTTTTTCTCCAAGAGTCCCGCTGCTGATAAGGTAAGGGGAAGGTTTGTATTGAGGAGACTATTGTCAGTTACTGATTCAAGGGTGTTGGGCTCGTTCTTTCAAAGTATATATATATATATATATATATATTGCATTGGTCTAAAGTTCCCTTACCAATCCCCTCACAACGTGCTTCACATGGGGCAAAGATATCCTAACTGTACCATTGTCCTCCACTGTCCTGGGCTAGAGCTCCTTGCTTGAGGGTGCACTTTGGTACACCATTCTATCATACTTCTCATCCACCCTATTGTCATTTTGAAGTTTTTTATAGTTTATACATGTGTATGTATACGTGTATATATATATATATATATATATGTATATGTATATATGTATTTAGATACACACACACACGCATATATATATATATATATATACAGTATATATACATATATGTATATATATGTATATATTTATATATATATATATATATATATATAAATATGTATGTATAAACATATATATATATATATATTTATATATATATATATATATATATAAATATGTATGTATAAACATATATATATATATTTATATATATATATATATATATATATAAACTATACAAACTTCAAAACTACAAGAAGAAGAGAACTACGATAGAATAGTATACCAAAGTGTACTCTCAAGCATGAGAGACCTAACCCAGGACATTGGAGAACAATGGTATAGAGGGTATGGCACAACCAAAGACTACCGAATAAAGGTTTGATTTTGGAGTGTCCTCCTAGAGGAGCTGCTTGCCATAGCGAAAGTATCTTTTACTCTTACCAAGAGGAAAGTAGCCACTGAACAATTATAGTCCAGCAGTTAACCTTTTGAGTGAAGACGAATCGTTTGGCAATCTTAGTGCTGTCAAATGTATGAGGAAGTAAAAGAATGTGTAAAGAACAGGCCTTACTATTTTGTGTATGTGTAGGCAAATTGAAATTAGCCGTAACGAATGAGAAGGACCCATTGTAGTACTATCTGGCCAGTCAAAGGATCTAATAACTCTCTGGCCTTAGTATCTTAATGGGTGGTTGGTGCTTTGGCCAACCTACTACCTGTTATCGTCATTGATGAGCCATGTAGAGTGATTGCCTTATGAAAACCACCTGGAATCAAAACCTTTGGTGAGCTAGCAGTTCTATTTACTAGATCTATTTTTCAATCAAACAAGGATCTTCCAATGATATATGTGATATTTGATCCGTATAGGGAACAATTAATCAAATGTCAGACACTAGAATGTATGAAATAAGTATCACCGACCAGAAAGGATTTTGAGCAAAACAGAGATGCCCCTGTTCCTGCAATTTAGCCTAGCTTTATATCCTATCCAGGAAACAAGGAGGTGGCT
>NC_090730.1:81374806-81399806 GCF_036898095.1 Palaemon carinicauda | reverse complement strand
ATATATTTATATATATATATATATATATATACTGTATATATGTATATATATAGACAGATATAAATATATAAGTATATATATGTATATATATATATATATATACGGGTGTGTATATATACATACATACACACATGTATATATATATATATATATATATAGGTAGTGGGTTGTCCAGCCACCCGTTGAGATACTACTGCTAGAGAGGTATTGGATCCTTTGACAGGCCAGACAGTAAGGTATTGGATCCCTCTCTCTAGTCACGGCTTATTTTTTCTTTGCCTACACTTACACAGAATAGTCTGGCCCATTCTTCACATATTCTCGTCTTTCCTCATACACCTGACAACAATGAGATACTTGACACTTCTTCACCTAAGGTGTTCATCAGTGTACTGCAATTTGTTAGTGTACTTTCCTCTTGGTAAGGGTAGAAGAGACTCTTTAGCTATGGTAAGCAGCTCTTCTAGGAGAAGGACACTCCAAAATTAAACCATTGTTCTCTAGTCTTGGGTAGTGCCATAGCCTCTGTACCATGGTCTTCCACTGTCTTGGGTTAGAGTTCTCTTGCTTGAGGGTACACTCGGGTACACTATTCTATATTATTATTATTTCTTTTTCTTTTTCTTGTCTTTTTAAAATGGTGTGTTGGGCAGGCTTAAGAGAAGGGCCATGGATGCCTGGTGGTTTATCAAGAATTGTCTTTTCCCTTTTCTGATTCTTTTTCATCTCAAAACCATCCTTACTGTCCTTCCTTCAGTTGAAGTGGCTATCCTGCGGGGTATTTAGCCTTGCATGGTGTATCGGCTCCTCCATGTTGACCAGTTTATCCGACTTTTTACTATAGTCTACGGGTATCATCAATCACTTTATTTATAATTCTGTACATATTGTTTTTGTTATAATTCTTGTTAATCTAGTTTTTAAGTATGATGTCTCTTTTTTTATTTCTATTAATTCTTGTGGTGTTTGGAGACATTGAGCGAAATCTGGGACCAGTATATCCTAGATTTCGTCAATGTCGTCTTCTGTTTTGTAATATTCGTGGTCTTCATGCAAATATCCAAGACCTTACAGTTGCATCCAGATAGTATGATATTCTTTTATGCTCAGAAACTTTGGTTTCTAATATGAGGCACTCATCTGAGCTCCTTATAACTGGTTTTAAGAAACCAATAATATTGAAACGTGATGCCATCCCTACTTCCAGGGGAATGGCGGCGTATATTAGGACCGAGTATCCTGCTTCTCATAAGTCCTGCTATCAATGTGGATGTCATGAGATTCAGGTAATAAAAGTTTGTGGCCGGCATAACAACTTTTATTTGTGTTCGATCTACCGGAATCCAGACATGGATGATTCTATCTTCAATTGTCTTCTTTCCATTATGGCTAAGATACAAAAAGATGATAGGAAGGCTTCTTTTGTCTTTGTTGGTGATTTTAATGCTCACCATAGGGTGTGGTTAAGTTCTCTCTCTCCTACCGATCGCCATGACTTAAGAGCTTTAGACTTTGTCTCTGAATCAGGCTGTGAGCAAATCATAAATGAAGCTACTCACAGGTCTGGTAGTTGCTTGGACCTTGTATACACTGACTCCCCTGGCGTTATAACTAGTAAGGTTGGTTCTCCAGTCGGGACATCTGATCATGCCTTGATTTCCTTAGTAGTGAAGACTGAGCAACCTGTCCCTGATATATCATACTCTTGTAAAATTTATATGAAATCACAAGCAGACTGGAATGGGATTTTGCATGATCTTTTGTGCTTGAATTGGTCACAATTGTATAGTAGTGTAGATCCTGTTGTCCCTTTGAATGAGAACCTAGTCAACATAATTGATAAGCGTATCCCTTCTCATGTGCTAAGGCACCGAGTGAAGGACAAACCGTGGTTCAATGATGATTGTAGACGTGCTTATTTGGAGAAGCAGGAGGCCTATCACCCTTGGAAGGGTAACAGATCAGATTTGACCTGGAACAACTATACTCAGCTTCGAGCTTTTGCTCAGAGAGTTTATGCCTCAACTGAAAAGGAATACAATTTAACCATAAAAGAAACCCTTTCTGGTACAACTCAGGAACATAAATGGTGGTGTACCCTTAAATCTGCACTCTTTGGTGTAGATGCA
The DNA here is from genome assembly GCF_036898095.1 of Palaemon carinicauda. NCBI lineage: Eukaryota > Metazoa > Arthropoda > Malacostraca > Decapoda > Palaemonidae > Palaemon > Palaemon carinicauda. The sequence goes on along the minus strand of NC_090730.1, from coordinate 81,397,677 downwards.
ACAGTTCCTCCTTTACTTAAACCATATGGCTCAGTCACTCACTGTCCAAAGAAAAAGGCAACCCTTTTGCCTGATGTTTTTTATGGCAAACAAAGTAATAAAAAACTTGAACTTCCTCATTCCTGTTTTCCTGAGGCTAAACTAACTAGTTTAGCTTTTTGATCTCGTGAGATTAAAGTTCTGTTGATGGAACTTGATGCTTATGGAGGTGTAGACGCAAATGGTATTTTTCCTTAGTTTTTTATAGACAGCAGATTTCTTAGCTCCAAAGATATCTGTTATTTTGTGCAAGTTAGCAAGAAGAGGAGCTTTTAGCACTTGTTGGAGAATTGGTAATGTTACTCCTCTATATAAATGTGTTTGTGGTAGCTCAAGTCCCACTGATTACTGCCCAATTTTCATAACTCCCATATTATCTAAAGTTTTTGAACGCCTTCTGGCAAAACATCTTAATAGGTTTGCTGAAGGTAATGACCTACTCCCTAGTTTGCAATTTGGTTTTCGTAAAGGCCTTGAAGCATGTGATGCTCTTCTTACAATCTCCAATGCTGTACAGAAATCCTTTGATTGTGGTCAGGAAGTTTGTATGATTGGCCTTGATTTTAGTGCTGCCTTTGACCGTGTTAATCATGAGACCCTTGTTTTCAAACTGAAACAGTTGGGAGTGGGTGGGTCGTTTCATAGCATTATTATTGATTTTCTTAGTATTAGATCTCAAAGAGTTGTTGTTGATGGGCACCTTAGTGAGTATAGGAATGTGATGTCCGGTGTTCCACAGTTTAGTGTTCTTGGCCCATTACTTTTCATACTATATACACATGACATGTGGTTTGGCCTAGAAAACAAGCTTTCTGCATATGCAGATGATGCTACTCTCTTTGCATCAATTCCATCCCCAGAATGTAGATTTGGGATTGGTGAATCCCTTAATAGAGACATAGCTAAAATTAGTGCATGGTGCAAATTATGAGTTATGAAGTTGTATCCTAACAAAACTCAAAGTATGATTGTAAGTAGGTCAAGGACGGTGGCTCTTCAACATCCGGATCTCAGTATTGATAATGTTTCTTTAGATTTGTATGACTCTTTTAAAATTTTAGGTGCGATTCTCGACAGCAAATTTACTTTTGGGAAACACATTAGGTCTGTGTCTCCTTCAATTGCAAAAATATTGGCTTATAGAGAAAGTCTTACAAGATTTTCGGTGATCATTCTATTCTGAAGAAGAGGTTTAATTCTTTCATTCTACCTTATTTTGAGTATTGTTCTCCTGTCTGGTGTTCAGCTTACTGATTTTCATCTTAATTTGTTGGACAGAAACTTACGGTCTATTAAATTTCTAATTCCTGATCTAGATATTAATCTTTGGCACCGTCGTTCAATTAGTTCATTATGCATGTTGCATAAGATTTTTCATAACTCTGACCATCCTTTACATTCAGATCTCCCTGGACAATTCTCTCCTCTTCGTAATACTAGGCAGGCAGTTAATTCTAATAGCCAGGCATTCTCCATCACGAGGCTCAATACTACGCAATACTCTAGAAGTTTCATTCCAGCTGTTACCAAGTTGTGGAATGATTTTCGTAATCAGGTAGTTGAATCAGAAGAACTTCAAAAGTTCAAAGTTGGAGCAAATGTTTTTATGTTGATCGGGCTAACATGAGTCTTTTTATTGTTTATATATAACATATCTGTTTTTTACGTTGTTAATAGTTTATATAGGACATATCTGTTTTGACGCTGTTACTGTTGTTAGAATGATAATTTGTTAATTTATTCTGATCATTTACTTATTTCCTTATCTCCTTTCCTCATTGGGCTCTTTTTCCCTGTTGGAGCCCTTGGGCTTATAGCATCTTGCTATTCCAACTAGGGTTGTAGCTTGGCTAGTAATAATTATAATAATAATGATAATAACATATATATATATATATATATATATATATATATATATATATATATATATATATATATATATATATATATATACTGTATATACCTACTCTTGTATATCTATCGATCTATCTATCTATCTATCTATCTATATATATATATATATATATATATATATATATATATATATATATATATATATATATCATCATCATCATCATCATCAAGTACGGGGTGTTCGATGTCGAACGGCCGTGGCCCTCTGCACAAAACTTCTCCATTCATTCCGGTCTTGAGCCTTCCTTTCCAACTCCACCATCGTTAGCCCGCACATCTCCTTGATATTGTCACTCAATCTAGTTTTAGGCCTTCCTCTCGTTCTTGTACCATAGACTGATCCAATTAGTAACGTTCTTTCCAGAGTATTGTGTTTCCGAACCTGGTGTCCAATAAAAGTTACTTTTCTTCCATCCAAAATGTCAAGTAATCTTTTTTCGATATTGATCTTTTGTAGAACTTCCACGTTAGTCTTTTTCTCAATGCAGCTTATCCTAAGGACTCTTCTGTAACACCATAGTTCAAAGCTTTCTAATCTTTTCCGATCTGTAGCTTTTAAAACCCAACATTCTGAGCCGTATGATGCGATGGGGAAAACAAGTGATTTGAGAAGCCGCTTCTTTGTGTTTAGAGTGATATGTCTGTCTTTCCAAACATTGCTTAGTGCGATGGTTGCATTCTTTGCAATACCAATTCTTCTTTTAATCTCTTGGGAGTCGTCTCCATTATTGGTGAAAGTTGCTCCGAGGTAAGTAAATTCAGTGACATTATCTAGGGCAACTCCGTCTAGTAGCATTTCTTGATCAGACGGGGCTTTTTGACACTTCATGACCTTTATTTTCTTAGCATTTAGGTACAGTCCCACTTTTTCACTTTCAGCTTTTACTTTTGATACTAATGTTTGGAGGTCCTCCATACTTCCAGCGATTAAAACCACATTGTCGGCATATCTGAGATTAGTGATCTTTTGTCCTCCAACAGTTATGCCTCCTTCGTAGTCTTCAAGCGCATTTCTCATTATGGTTTCCGAGTAGATGTTAAAGAGGTGGGGAGAAACAATGCATCCTTGTCTGACACCTTGTCCGATGTTAAACCAATCTGTTAGGCCATAAGATGTTCGCACTGCTGCTTTCTGTTGATTGTACAGTGCTTTCAGAAGTGAGATGACATGAGGTGGAAAACCCATAGAGTACATGTCGTTCCATAAGATGTCATGTGCAACTGTATCAAAGGCTTTAGTGTAGTCAATAAAACAAAGGAATACGTCGATTCCTCGTTCTCTGTTTTTTTCAAGGATCATCTTGAGATTCATGATTTGGTCTCTGGTGCCTTTCCCAGGACGGAATCCGGCTTGTTCGTCAGCGATTTCTTCGTTCAGTTTGTTTGCCATTCTCTGAGCCATGATTTTCAAAATAATTTTGCTACTGTGAGTAATGAGGGAGATTGTTCTATTATTGCTGCATTTGAGGGTGTCACCTTTCTTAGGGATGGGGACAAAGACTGACTCCCTCCAATCGTCTGGCCATTTGTTTTCGATCCAGATCTTTTTTGCAGAGCCTGTGGTAGAATATCTCGACGTTCTCACCTCCATTCTTTATCATTTCGGCTGTGACCTGATCGTTTCCTGGACTCTTTCCAAGTTTGAGTTCTTTGATAGCTTCTTTAATCTCATCAATCAGAGGAGGTGGTTCTGGTTCCGAAGACACTTGCCCGTATGGGACTGGTGTTACAATGGATTCATTTCTTTTGTAGAGATTTGTGCAGTATTCTTTCCATCTGTCTTTGACTCCCTCCCTGTCACAAAGGATTAGGTCATCTTCATCTTTGATGGTGTCAACAGATGGTTTGAATTTCTTGGTGAGGTTTTTCACATCATTGTACATTTCTTTGGTAGAGTTGTTTATGGAATTTACTTCAATCGTTTTGCATTGTTCTTGTATCAACTTTTCCTTGTCTTTCCGCATCATCCGTTGAATTTTGGAGTTCTGTTGTCTGTAAATTGTTTCCTCAACAGGATCATTGATCCCTTTTGCTTTGAGTTGCCTTCTAAGCTCAACTTCTTTTATGGTTTCTTCCGATATCCATTGATTCCTTTTGTTGGTTTTCTTGGTAATGGTTTCTTCTACAACTTTTAGAAAGATATCCTTTCCTTCGTTCCACAGTTTGTTTGGGGTTTTTCCGTCTTCACATTGCAAAAGAGCCTCAAAGCTATATATATATATATATATATATATATATATATATATATATATATATATATATATGTGTATATATATATATATATATATATATATATATATATATATATATATATATATATATATATATATATATATAACGGATTTTGAGTGAAGTGAAAAATCTATTTTTGGGTGAGGTAGCCATGTCCTCCTGATGGAAGTTCCTAAAAGGTAGCCTCCTAGGGTATATTTGACTACAGTCATATTCCCAGAGTATTTTACCTTAAGGTATCCAGAATTCTAACTCCTGGAGCGAATATCCCTAAATAATCTCACAGTGATATCGCATAATACCAGAGGACATATTCTTGATACTTCACATAGCCATCTTCACCCCGAACAGTATTAACGCTCCGAGGGGTTACAGTGACAAGAATCTGAAACGAGAATGAAAAGAGAGCCGCTCACAAAGCATATCTCCTATTCCGTTTCCAGTGTGTATCTGATGAAGGCGGTAGCACCCTCTTTATTCCTTGTAGCGATATACGAGGTGCTACAGATACTGTATTATAGGGAGGGGTCAATAAGCCCTTTCACAATAAAAGGAAGGGCGGGTCCATCAGGACGACATGGCTACCTCACCCAAAAATAGATTTTTCGCTTCGTTCAAAATCTGTTTTTTGGGCTCAGGCCATGTCGTCCTGATGGAAGTTAACCAGAGCATTTCTGTATCTGTGGATTCTCAATCGGTGCTGTACTCTCAAGAAAGTATTTTCCTGGTCCGTCTAGACTTAGAGACCTATGATGTTACCGTCATACATCATTTCATCTAAGCATGAACTATGTTAGTGCTTCCTGCCCCCTACAGGGAAGCATAGTACTAGACTCTGGAAAACAGTCGTATCCGCATAGGAACAAATTTTGCATCTCTGCCACTATCCCGTTAGGGTACCACGTCAACCCTTCCTAAGGAAGGGTTAAAGTGAGTGGACATTTGCTTGAATCAGGGAACAATCTTAAAAGACATACCATGATAAAAATATCCATATTTTAGTCCTAATGCTCAGTACATTTCTAATAAAATGAGTGTGGACGAATATGAACTAGTTTATTAAAATTTAATAAATGTATATATCAGATCAACATTCATAAAATTTATAAAATGTGGATGATATACGTTAAAGCATAAAGAAAACAGACAACAGAAAATATTGTTTCGTCTACCAGGAAACAAATTTTCCACTTCAATTGAATTATTAATGATAATGATACAATCTGTATACTGTTTATTTACACTAGCATAAGAAACGCTTGGCACAGTTGTCCGTATTATGCTATAGTTCACCGACGTCAATGGAACAGTTCGTAAGGACACTCTCGTGGCCTATCGATCAGTGTATAGTAACATACAGTGACTAAACACGCACCCTCTTAATTAATCGTCCCAAATTAATTACACTGTTCCTCGCAGATTTAAAACAGAAGGTTAAAGAATTCTACCTGCTGCTACCACAGACCTCTTAAGTTGCTCCACTTGCTTCGCATAGTGCAAAAAGAACATTTTGGATGACTACCAGCCGGTGTTCGAACAAGGATGTTCAAAGTCCATAATTAAAGAAATTTTATTGAAGAGGCAACTTTCCTCGGATCATGACTAACGGGTGTACTGTCTGGATCCGTTCTGCGAATAACACGGGTGATTTTCGCCCTTAGTTATAGATAACTTTGAGCCCAGGGTTTCTCTTCTGAACAGCTGTCCCCCCATAAAGTCTGAAGTTCTATGAAGATAGACCTTTAGGCACTCCACTGGACATAGAGATGCATCTTCCTTCAGAGGGCAGATTCTCTAGGGACCCCACCTGTTGGTGGGTAGCTTCTTCTTGGTAAGAAACGTTGGGTCTGGAAATAGATTCAGTTCTCCCTCCAAGAACTGGGCGTGGCCTTCCTCTCTAGAGAGAGCCACTATTTCACTAACTCTGGCCCCCAAAGCGAGTACAAGCAGAAATATAACTTTCAATTCAAAACCTTCTAAGCGCATTCCTCATTGTTCATGCAAAGGGCCTTTGGAGGCGCTGAAGGGCTAAGCCTAGCCTGGGTCTTTGTAGTTCATTAAAAACGTCGTTAGAAAGGTCAACCTGAAAGGCATATGGTATCTGTCTTGTCAAGGCAGGCTTGAACAATAGAACTGTGTTGGCTGCTAAACCTTGCTCATGAAGGTGAATGAAGAATGATAAATAGTAATCTGTCGAGATTTCTTTTAGTTTCTTCGCCTTGACAAAGGATATCTGTTTCTTCCCTGAAGCCTCATAATGTCTTCTGGTTTCTTCCAAGTCTAAACTGACTTTTAACACCGAATCTTTTTCTCATTGCTAAGGAGAGAAAATCATGAGATGTAGGTTCCGTGTTTTCTGTGATGAAGCGAAGACAGTCGACTTCTGTACTCGCTGAGACAGGGATGGATCCGGTAGTGGTACGAATTTTAGTCGTAGTTCCAATAACAGAGGGAACCACACGCTATTTGGCCACTTGTGGGCCACTATTGCTGCTTTCCCTTTGAAGGATCTCAGCTTACCGAGGACATTGAAAAGGAGGTTGTGCAGAGGGAACAGACAAATACTGGACCATCTGTTCCAGTCTAGGGACATAGCGTCCACTGCCTCCGCCAGCGGATCCTCATATGGGGAGACGTAACAATCTATTTTCTTGTTGTCTTTCATCGCAAAGAAGTCTATCTGGAAGTCTATCTGCAGCTCCGGGACTTGACTCGAGATGAAGGAGAATGATCCTGCATCAAGGGACCATTCTGACTCTATAGGTGTAAACCTGGATAGAGCGTCCACTGTCACTTTGCAGAACCCTTGAATGTGAACTGCTGACAGGTGCCATTTCTTCTTTTCGACCAAACGGAATAGGGCCAACATCACATGGTTGATTTATGGTGACCTCGACCCTTGTCGATTCAGGCATCTCACTATCACCTCGCTGTCTACAACCAGTCTTATGTGGGTCGAGTGGCGAGTAGATACTTTCTTTAGTGTCAGAAGTACTGCCATGACTTCTAGAAAGTTGATGTAAAATGACTTGAAAAGATTGGACCAAGCTCCTTGGACTCTCATCTGATGAGAGTGACCTCCCCAGCCTTCCTTTGAAGCGTCTGTGTGGATAGTTACTGACGGGGGAGGAGGTTGAAGAAGTATTGATTTCGTCAATTGCTTGGCATTGGACCACGGCTTGAGAAGCGTTCGCAGTCGAGTCGGTAGTGGTCTTATTAGATCTTTTCCCACGTTTGATGCGTATTTTCTCCAGACTCCTGTTGCATCCTTTAGCTGTGCTCTTAGCACTGGATCTGTTATCGAAGCAAACTGTAGAGAGCCCAGCACTCTCTCCTGTTCGCGTCTTGATATTCGTTTGGATTTCAATAGTCTCTTGACAGATCCTGCTATTTTTTTCCTCTTCTTACCAGGAATGGAAAGTCGATGTGACTCTAAATTCCAGTGGATTCCCAACCACTGAAATTTTTGAGCTGGAGATAGACGAGACTTTTTTATGTTGATCTTGAATCCCAGATGTTCCAGGAACTGGATCACTATCTTAGAACCTTGCATGCATTCTGTCCTGGATGCTGCCTACACCAGCCAGTCGTCCAAGTAGGCTACTACTTGGACCCCCTTTAGGCGTAATTGATGGACGGCTGCGTTCTTGAGCTTCGTGAAAATCCTTGGGGCTATGTTTAGCCCGCTCTGAAGGCGTAAAGTTTTCTATGTAACTTGAAGCCTAGGTAGGAGTAGAGGTGACGATTAATTGGAACGTGCCAATAAGCGTCAGACAAGTCTATAGAGACAGTATATGCCCTTCTGGGCAGTAGGGTCCTTATGTGTTGAAGCGTGAGCATTCTGAACTTGTAGTTCACTATGAACTTGTTGAGTGGCGACAAGTCTAGAATGACTGAGTTTCTCTGAGTCCTTATTTGGAACACAAAACAGCCTTCCTTGGAATTTTATGGACTTAACTTTCCGGATTACTCTTTTGTCTAAGAGCTCTCGGACATATTCTTCCCAGTGACGGGGGTTGAGTGTTGAGAGAATTGAGGAAATTGAGGTAGAGGACTGCTCCAGCTCCAACCTAGTCCATTTTTAATTAGGCTGTGGGCTCAGGGATCTTAGGTCCAGCGATCCCTAAATAGCTGTAGTCTCCCTCCTACTGGAAGTATCTCACTTCTGTTGTCGTGGACCTGAGGCTTTGCCTCCATGACCCCGTCCTTCCCTGGATCCCCTTCCTCATGAAGGGCGTCTAGAAGAACCTCTGGCTGTTCCCCTAGCTTTCAAACGAAAGGAAGAAGTCTGCCTTTCGAAGGGTGGGTTAAAAACTGACGACTGTGTCGCCACTTGTTGAGGTACCAGCTGGTACGTGGTTGGAGGTTATGACACTATCTGAGGCACCACGGTCACAGGAAGTTGTTGTTGTTGCTGTCAGTAGGGTTTAGCCGGCCGAGAGGATGGCCTAGGCCTTTTTGTCTTCTTCTTGGGTTGGGGACCCTCATCCGGAGAAGACTTTCTCTGAAGATCTAAGCCCCACTTTTTGAGAAGGTTCCTATTCTCTGTGGCGGTCTTGTCTACTACCTCTTTAACCACTTCTTTGGGAAAGAGGTCTTTACTCCAGATACGAGAGGAGATCAGTTTCCTCGGTTCGTGCCACACCGCAGCCGAGGCGAACACGAACTCTCTACAGGCTCTCCTAGCTTTAATAAAGCTATAGGGATCCTTCGTAACTGTAGCCAGATGGGTTTTGGCCACTACCATGACCATGTCCTGGTTCTTGGGGTCATTTGCCATCGTTTCTAATGTCGTTTGCAACAACATCGATGCCGCAAGTCTTTCCTTCGTCTCTTGCTCTCTACGCAAGAGAACCTCCGACAGTTTTGGAAGTTCATCACCAAACTGACGTTCAACGATATCAGCTTCCAGCTTCCCGACTGAGAAGGTAAGGTGTACGTCCTTCAAGTCTTCTTGGTCCAAGGGCAAGGTCAGAGATAACGGCTTGCACTCCTCCAAGGAGGGCCATGGTTTCCCTGACTCCACCGCCTTTAAGGCTTCCTTATATCCCTTTTCCAAGAAGGGAAAGGCTCTGGTAAGAGAGGCCACAAAGGAGGGAAGCTTCTTACTCAAGGCTGGCACCTTTGAGTTAGTAAAACCCCTCTCTTTCATCGAGCTCGCTAGTAACGCCTGAGTTTTACTATGGTAAAAAACTATGACCTCCGGCTCCGTCTCCTCCTTTGAGGCTGGCTCTTTCCTAAGACGGACATAGCAGTCCGGATAAGAATCTTGGTTGGCCCAAAATTCCACCTCTTCCAGGGGAATTTTTCCCAACTTTTCTGAAATCATGATCTTCCCGGTTGTCATTGGCATGTGTTTGGCATACCTCCAAGGATTGGTATCCGAGCACAAAGGAAGATCCTTCACGTTGAGCCGCTTCTGGGGTCCGCGTGATGCTGCAAGTCTGCGTATCTCCAGTTTCATTGCAGCTTCCTTCTCATCATTCTTCCTTTGAATTTGTTGGATCATCTCAACAATAGAAGAAAGAGTCCTTCCCAGTTCATCAGGGATAGCAGACGATGTAGAGGGAACAGGTTCTGGGTCCAGAACCGATGTAACCGACACCTCGTCGATTTCTTCCTCTTCTACTTGAGGAGCCTGGGACAGCTCCTACTCCTGACCTCCTAGAAGGTCCTTCTCAGTAGAATCCGACACCTCCGACATCTTATCGTCCAATTGGATGTCTTGAAGGGTGGTCGAGACTTCAGAATCTACCGGATTCTGGGCAGTTGGTATCTCCACCTGAGGCTGAGGGATGATTGCATCAACCGATGCTTTAGGGAAAAGGTAGGCCCTCATCTTCTCATTTGGAAGGTAGGGGCCTGAGGTGTTTTTCTGAAAACGCCTCACCCAGGTTCGTAACTTTTCCCTGGCAGCATCACTTGTCTCCGTCGACTTAGGGTCGTCAAAAGCCTCGGTAATCAGGTTAGAACATACTGTACAAACCTGAGAGTCCCAATACCGGAGATCACCTCTGGAGGCTGCGCATGCTGCGTGCCTCCTGCAAAGCTGATGTCTACAGAAGTTCTTACTGCGGACATTACAGAACACAGTCCCGCACTTCGGATGGTCCTCCTGTAAAGAGAAGAAAAATCCATGAGTATCAAGTGAAGGCTCTTCACTTATGTTAAAACATATAGCTTATATAGAAAGCTATAAAAGAAAGAAGGAAAGACACATACTTGTATTTCCTGTCCAGTCAATTGTTGTAACCTCCCGAGATATTAAAACTAAGGTTAATTCTATTCTAGAGTACCTTATGTAATTTCCTAAACGGAAATTTAAGGTGTAGTTCACACCTTGAAATAAAGTTTTACTATACGGGATAAAATGAATACAGAAAGAACTCACTTTCTATATATTTTACGGTCTCAACAAAAGGCTGTACAAGATAACATTAAGTATGTTGAAGAACTTTAGTGTTATCACAAACTCTGTACTGTAGTTTTACTAATGCAGTGTGTACTACACTACAAATATATTAACTACTGTACATCGCATGCTGTTGTGCCGGCCAGCATTTACCCCTGAATAGTTCAGAGATATACTACCTTTAACTAATAGGCGGCAGGCCACTGGTTCGCAAATGTGTGCCGGCCGGCAATCATTGCCGGCTGACAACTGTATTTAAACTGCCGGCAGGCAAAGGTAGCAATACCCATGCCCGCCGGCAGCTTACAACACAATAGTCAGAGAAACAGAATGGATGTAAGGTTATAAAGCGGCATTGCCATATGACCTTCCATCCAGAAAGAGTGAACTTATGGAAGGGGAGAATGTAGCATTCAGGCTTCCAAGGAATCCATAGCCTGCCGGACTCTACTGGCGGACATGGAAGGGAGACCAAGGGAGGTCTGGGGTTCACTCTGCAAAGAACAAGGGGTCTCTGCCTGCCGACACGTAATTGCCGGCCGGCAGAGAGCTGAGCGGGTCCTCCAGCCTAACCTACACTAGGTCCGGAAGTATGACTGCGGCCAAAAGAAAGAAAGAGACGGGGGGGGTGGGGGGGGGGGGTTGGTGGGATAAGGATCCTATAAACTTCGTTCTAGCAAGAGACACACTCAGCAGTTAGGGAAGCTCATCCTAACCTAGAGTCGTCTATTAGGGAGGAAGACTGGCAATACTTGCCATCCTCCTCCCAACCAGAACAAAGTTAGGTGAAGTTATTTCGCCGGGCAACAGAGAAAACTCATTCTCCAGCCCGAGAAAAGCAACACAGGACAGTCTGCTAGACCACTAGAGGAAGGAATCATCTCGTACAGAATCCTTCAGACGTGGACTAGGGAAGCAAAGCTTCCTATATCCGCCCCTAACCTAGCAAAGGAAACTCATTCTCTATGCTAGGAGGAAGCACACCACAGACTAGAAACTCTGATGTTCTGCCCTAACCCAAAAAACCAGTCACTCTGGTTATCAGGTCAGGACAGACATATCCTAGTATAGTTATACCTGAATTATTATACAGATAGAACCGCTAGGATCAAGCCTAAGGCTTACTCAGAGGGAGAGAGGGATTGAACTTAGCCTCCGGAAGAGAAAAGAACAATCTTGGATGTGCGAAAGTATACTACTGTACCTAGGTCTAGGTGCGATGAGAATCGATTACCTAATTCACCTAAACTCTCTCGTATACAATCTTGGAAAGAACATTCAACAATATCTTACATGTATAAAATATTTGCCTATAGCTTCAATAATATAACAGTCGGAAAAACTTATATCATGCATGAAAGTACTAGGGCCAGACGCCTAGGCTACTAAGCCTCGCGAAGGGCAAGATCGGTTACCTAAATTGCCGAACTAAAAACTAACGGCATCATAGAAGCATTCCTAGAGGAGCTAAATAGCTAGATTATTAAAGCATAACAAACCGGGAACGTCGCTCTAGCTAACTAAATGACCCATATATAGCGAGCGATAGCATCCAGGATGCCTCCGGTAGGCAGCAGCTCTTGTTTACGTTAATATCACTTTTGATTTAATTCAAAACGACAAGAGCTTACATTTATACACAGTAAAGATAATACTCAACTTTCCAGAGGCAGAAGAGGCCGGAGAAGTCATCAAAATGTTGAATTAATTCCAAAATAACGAGAGAACACAAGGGAGAACACCGAGTAGTAGAGCTACACGAAAAGGAATAAAGAGGGCGCTACCGCCTTCATCAGATACACACTGGAAACGGAATAGGAGAGATGCCTTATGAACGGCTCTCTTTTCATTCTCGTTTCAGATTCTTGTCACTGTAGCCCCTCAAAGCGTTAATACTGTTCGGGGTGGAGATAGCTATGTGACGTGTCAAGAATACCTCCTCTGATATTATGCGATATCCATGTGAGATTATTAAGGGATATTAGCTCCAGGAGTTAGAATTCTGGATACCTTAAGGTAAAATACTCTGGGAATATCACTGTAGTCAAATATACCCTAGGAAGCTACCTTTTAGGAACTTCCATCAGGACGACATGGCCTGAGGCCCCCCCCCCCCCAAAAAAAATATATATATATATGTACATATACGGATATATATATATATATATATATATATATATATATACATATACGGATATATATATATATATATATATATATATATATATATATATATATATATATATAGATATAGATTCTATTTTATATGTATATATATATATATATATATATATATATATATATACATATATTATATATATATATATATATATATATATATATATATATATATATATATATATATATATATATACTTATATGTAAGAGCATATTTAAATATATTTTTTAATGATTGCGATTAGAAGGTTCCTTTATTGCATGGAACTCTTTGGTTTTATGATTTATTGCATGTGCTAAGGTTAATATATTACCATGTATACTAAATGTTTAGTTATAAGGAGAATCATAGGAGACATATATACATTTTCCAATGGAATTCCATATTTATAGAATTTATATCTTAAATATTTTGAATTTTAATGATGTTTAGATTTTTTTTTTTTTTTTTGTATTCATGAATATTATAACCCTGTTATTATTTTGAAAGAGGAATTTTATAAATGCTAATAGACCTAGGCATAGGTTTGATTGGCATTTGTTGAACATTTGATAAATATGAAATCTGTAATAATTTTTTTCTATTTCATATCTATATATTAATATACATGTGTATTCAGTCCCATTATTATAACTTTATATATGTATATACATTGATATGTTGACTTCATGAATATTCCTCAAATTCTTGGGATTACTCCACCTTTATTTTTCGAATATTTAAAGAAAATTCTGCAACTATGGTTATATTCCCACACCCTTTTTCATACAGTCCCAAAATATTTCAGTATAAAACTTTATATTGCTAGTGAATATTTTATATAAATTCCTGAAGCATATAATCAATATGATCCATGCATAGGTAGTTTTTGGATGAGGAAAGGTTCAAATTCCTTACCTAACTCCTCGATGGGTCCTAGGTTTGCTTGGTGAAGTGTGGCATCCTCTTCTCTAATGCTTAATGTTCCCCTTCCATTGTCTTTTCTTCTGTCATTTGTTAAGCTGGGTAATATAGAGGGCTTTTTATGTAAAAAGCTGGTCTTATTGGAATCGATACTTTCGATTGTCATAAAGCTAGTTATAAGCTAGAATCTGTTGTTTTTAGAATATTTAGGGTAGAAATTATCTTATCGTGTTAGGTGGGATTACCTTTGGGCTCTCAATTACTACTTCTCTAAATGGATGTTTATGAGATTCAGTAGCTAAGTCAAGCCAATTGCCCTGGAGAATGTGGGGAGGATGGATATACCTCTCCCATGTGGATATTAATCTTATTTAACAAGTTAATCAATATTGAGTTTTGATATCAGTATTAATTTAGCCTCTTAAGAGCGTTATAAGTGTTTTAGAGGCTGTACGCTAAGTGCAGATTAAGGTAAATCCAGTGAATTTAGCCTTCTGGAAGCGTTGTAAATGTTATAGGTCACTTAAATACAAAGTGTAGCCAATCCCTGCTTATGTCATGCTTGATGTTGCTATCACAGTGAATGCTTTGACACATGTGTTAGGACTTTGAACATAGAAAATTATCTCAACTTACGCACAGGCAGCAAGCTTGAGAGATTAAGCCCCTTTCAACCTTTCTATGTTTTGTTGAGGGTTTGCTAAGGTATCACGTTTTTTCGGAGTACTTATCCAATATGGATTTCAAAACCCTATTAGCCTTGAAAAAAATGGCTTGGTAGTAACAGGTTTTGGTCATGGGACCAGGAGTGACTGTGTTCCTGCCCTATCTAAAGATTATGGGTAAGATGATGCTCTCGAAAGAGTCTAGATCCAAGAGAGATTGTGACTATATGCTAGGGTTCTACATTTGGAAATTCAAGGCTCTCTTGGAGGCACCATGTGGATGCATCTCTTAGGTACAGTTCACTGTCTACCCCTCCTCTATCACATAGTTGGTTTAGACTTCATTCTACTTTCTCCTAGACAGTCCTTCCTTTAAATCACCAGTTCTCGGAGAGCTCTTGTATTTCCACTCCTACCGCTACCTACAGTAAGGAACTTTTAGTTACTCTGACCTTGGGCATTTAAGCTTCTAAGGAAACTTCAGGGGTATTTTCCTTTTCAGGCCTATGTCCTTCAAGAATAGTTAAGTAGAACGGCACGAGTTGGTAAGAGGAGATTCCTTTATGGACTTTCTATAGTGAGATTTGCTCTCTAGATGTGTTCTGATATTTTCTTTGTAATTGCGAGGAGTGTCTATTTAATGAATTTGAATATACGTATATTAATACTTCCACTCACTCTCTGTGGAGTAGAAATGTTCCTTGATGCTTGAGATACTCAGTCTTCAACTAGAGAGGTGTTGCTGATGCTGCTTGAAATAGACACATATTTTCTGGGTGATGAAGGGGAATCCTCTCTCGTTCATAATCTTCTACAATGTAGATGGGTCTGTAGTCTTAGATGACTGGTATGACTATGCAAGGTTAAAATATACCTTGCCCTACTACAATAGTCAAGAATATTTCCCAGTCTTCCAAAAATCGACTGATGAATGAGGATTCCAACCTTACCAGGGTATGTAATGTTATTTTAGGCATTTGCCTAGCAGGCTTCCATGACCTCATTAAGTGACGAGTTCCCAAGAGTTTTCTACCAAAGAGTTTTGATAATATGGTGAGTATCTGTCAAATAGGATATGTCTTTCGTTACTCGCAGAATTAGATTGTACACCAGAATTTGTTGCCTGACGTACACTATCTTTCCAATGTCTACCCTGCCCTTTCTCGAAGCTACAATTGTCACTATTGGATCAAAGATCTACATAGCTATGGAAAAGGTGTTATGTAAGCTATCTTTGGATCCTTTCCAGAATTTTCCCAAGATTAGAACTGACAAAGGTCTCAGATTTTGACAGTATATGACTCAGGGAAGGGCGAAATAGAGAAGATTCACAAAACTAAACCTCCCTGTAAGGACTAGTTTCATCACTCATAGATGTATATGATGAATGATAGTGCAAGGCAATATAGCACATATCCTTCAGAAAAGTTTATGAAACCTTTACAGCCACCAATGAAAAGGAGGGTGTTTATTGCTACACCCGATGAAATAGGAAAATTTTATCACAAAATGTTTCATTGGTAGCCTCGAATCAGCTGTTAATTTCCCCAGGGATGGTGGAAGTCAACATCAACAACCTTTTCTGGCAAGTGTTCTGGGTCTTTCAGATCTACCACAGAAGTAAGGGTAAGAAACAGGCTAGGAGAGGTCAGAGTTCCTGTTCTTTTCCGTATAAAACAAGGGATCCAAACAATGAATGACTTAATGTCAGGGCTCACCTCCATCGCTATTGATAGAGGTGTAGCATAGTACGACAGGGCAAGGCTTAATTTAGCAAAGGAAACGCCATTCACAGTACAACCATTTTTTTCAGCTTAAGCCCTAGGAAGTAAACTCTTTTTCCAACAAAAAGCTGTAAGGACTAGTTTCATCAGGTATGCAGACAATTCGTCGAAAGACAATTGGTATAATGATAACTCATCAAATGACAATTCTTCGAAATGACAATTCGTCGAAATGACAATTCGTCGAAATGACAATTCGTCAAACTGATAATTCGTCGAAATGAATGGTAGTTTGAAATAATTTCTGTTTTCAAGTATCTAATATCAAACATTCCACTATAGCCCATGAGCTAAATGGAATTCATCAAGACCGAGCGAGGTGCTAGAAAACATTTGCCTGAATGTTTCTTACACAATTGATAAGAAAAATTGTGATAAAACATACTGGAGATGTGAAAAACGGAGTGAGTTTGGAGCAAGATTACAAACTATTATTGATATGATTCAAGGAAATCCTTCACGGGATTAATATCCACCAATAGTACTCAAAATGCTTACTTGTAAGTTGTAAATGAAATTAAGCAAAGGGCTTGTGAAACCGAAGAAGTGACTGGCTGCATAGTATATAATACAACAGGTAATATGACTTTGAGCGTTACAGGAGCATCCCAAAAAATCTTCTCATTTGAGAACAGTGAATAGGAAAACATCCGTACAAGAAAATGAAGACTTCAACGTTACAAGAGGTAGAATTTTAAGTTGTCTGAAGACGAAAAAGTGACTATTTATGGAACTGCTAGAGATTTGACCTTTTATCCCAAAACTGTATTTGGTTTTGTGATGGCACATTCGACTGCGTTCAAGTTAATTCACAGTTGTACACTATCCATGGTCTAATTGCTAAGAATAAAACATTACAGTTGCTATACTTTTTGTTGGGCTCAAAGGACGAAGAGCCTTATGACATTATTTTCACGTTTATAAATCAAAGTCGAAGCTTGAATGTTTCATCCATTATGATAGACTATGAACAATTCGACCAATTATCATTTCGATGAATTGTCAGTTCGACGAATTGTCATTCTGACGAATTGTCATTCGACGAGCTGTCATTCTATCAATTGTCTTTCGACCAGTATATATATATATATATATATATATATATATATATATATATATATATATATATATATATATATATATATATATATATATATACATGCATATATATACATATATATATATTGCCTTTCATTATCTTTCATCATATATATATATATATATATATATATATATATATATATATATATATATATATATATATATATATATATATATATATATATATATATATATATATATATATATATATATATATATATATATATATGATGATGATGAAGGATAATGAAAGGCAATATAGCACATCTTCAGAAAAGTATATAAAACTAATTCAGCCACCAAGGAAAAGGATGAATTTTATTGCCACAGGGCAATGAATGAAGGGATTTATATCACATAAGGTTTAATTGCTGGCCCTGAATCAGCTGTCAATTTCCTTCAGGATGGTGAAAGCCAACATCAACAATCTTCTCACGCAAGTATTCGGCATCTCTCAGATCTACCACAGTAAGAAAGTAGAAAATATGCTAGGAGAGGTCATGGTTTCTTTCCTTTTCAGTATAAAACAGGGGACCAAATCAATGAATGACTTCATATCAGGGCTCACCTCCATGATGGTAATAAAAATAATGAATCTTTTCTCGATGGGGATGCAGCAAAGTATGATAGGGCTAGGCTTATCTAGAAAATGAAATCCCCTTCACAGTAAAACAGTGTCCTCATTAAGAAATCAACCGAGAGAAGAGTGGTCCTCGTCCTTTAAAGAAACGCATCAAATGCCAGGCTTTGAAAATGATATCCGTAGCCAACGTTTGATAATTACTACCACAAGAGGCTTACTCTTGTATTAGAGATATAAAAAAATACTGGATTATCTTTAACACTCATCACTTCTGGTCTTACGTTTCTATCCACGGAGGAGCTTGTAAGGGTTTAAATTAATACCATTAGTCCTCAATACTGCTCCAATGTTGTTGAAAAGCTAACAAATGCAAGGATAAAACTCCTGTAATCATTGCTTATCTTAACTTGAGGGCCATGTTAGAGACATATACATCAAATACTTTCATGAAGCTCTTCTGGAGGTAAACTTCACAATCAACTTTGCAATATCCAGTTTAGTTTAAGTAAACTTCTTCACAGAGTTATGCCTTCTCTGAACAGATAGGGCTCTGATCAATAGTTTATGATATTACTGAAAGTGCTTCTTCCGGAAAAAAAAAAAAAACTAAAATGGGTTCTCTAACTACTGAAACTTTCATCAATCGTCGATAAGCTTAGAAGACCAAGTTCAAAGACCTCTCTTATGTTTGGAGAACAGTTGGGATGGATATGCAAAACAGATATTCTAAGTTACCCCTCTGTTGCGAAAGGATTCTTCGACCATAGACTTTAAAAGTACCTTTTTCCATGTCATGCCCTTAGTCCCTTTCTGGTGGGCAGCAGGTTGGCCAGGGCACCAGCCACCCATTGAGATACTACCACTAGAGAGTTATGGGGTCCTTTGACTGGCCAGATAGTACTACATTGGATCCTTCTCTCTGGTTGTGGTTCACTTTTCCTTTGCCTACACATACACCAAATAGTCTGGCCTATTGATTACAAGTTCTTCTCTGTCCTCATACACCTGACAACAATGAGATTGCCAAACAATTCTTGTTTACCCTAGGGGTTGAGTACTGCACACTAACTGTTCAGTGACTATTTTCCTTTTGGTAAGGGTAGAAGAGACTCTTTAGCTATGGTAATCATCTCTTTTAGAAGGACTTTCCAAAAACAAACCATTGTTCTCTAGGCTTTGGTAGTGTCATAGCCTCTGTACCATGGTCTTCCAGTGTCTGGGATTAGAGTTCTCTAGCTTGAAGGTTCAATCGTGCACGTTATTCTATCTAATTTTTCTTCCTCTTGTTTTGTGTAAGTTTTTATAGTTTATAAAGGAAATATATATTTTAATGACGTTAATGTTCTTCATATATTTTATCTTGTTTCGTTTCCTTCCTGGATTATTTTCCCTGTTGAGGCCTCTTGAATCAGAGCATCCTGCTTTTCCAACATGGGTTGTAGCTTAGCAAGTAATATTGATAATAACTAGCTGATCACGGGACGGATTTTGTTCTTGAGATCAGCATTATCCCACGTTGATGTCACTCACTATCATGCAGTTCACTGTAAGGTTGATAAACTTACCATCATATTTAAGGATGCTACATGAGAGCTGTGTTTTTTCAATTGTAGATATTACCATTGAATTTTCATTTGGATATGGGAATTATTGTAGGAACAATTTATACCACCGCCAAAAATAACCATTCATCCAATACCGGAATAAACATTTGTTGTAGCTATTCTATGGCAGATATCAACATGAAAGTTGGTATGGTCAAAGTAAATATCCATCCAATATAACCCTGAAAATATTATTTAGATATCTGAATTACTCAACGAGTAATTTACGGTAACATCGAAAATCGGCCTCCTGTAGATATCAAAAATTACTACTGTGACCTTTTTATAGCAAGTACGAATACATAACACCCATCAAACCTTATGAAAATAACTTGGGTGTATGTAAATTCTAGGAATAGTATGTTCCAATCAAGGCATGAACTTCTTAATCGGAATTTTCATCGACAACCAGATACCAGACTGTTTTTATTTTTCTTTCTGAGAGAGGATCTTGTTCAATAGCCTTGAATTTGTCAAATCCTTTCAATCTTGAAGTTTCTTCAAGAAGGAAATGTGCTCTCCTCCTCAATCTACCAGCTTTTATGTTCCTTCAATTTAGTATATGAGGCCTTGTTCTGGCTATCGGCCTTGGACACAAAGTGAATCCTAGAAGAGAGCTCTCTCCACACTTTTCCGCTAAAATCTTCCAGATCTCCAACTGGATCCATCTAATTCAGCAGAGAACCAGAAACTTCTAGTTAATTTAGCTCCATATGTGAAGTGTAAGGCAGTTGCAATAGATGCCTTTAAACTATTCTGAAAAAGATAGTCTCTGATAAATCTGTTCCATCCAAATAGTTTAATTCTTTAATGTTTAAAATGTCCTAGAAGGTGTCACACAGAGAGCTGTGTTTGTGGTCATACTGTGGCTAAGCAGTTAATGGTGCCCTCTTCCTAACTTATATGATCCATGTAACACCCTCTATGTTCCCCTCACCCTAATCCTAAATTGGAGAGTCTGAACACCTTCTCTTCCTCCTTGAATAAGAAATTTAACACCTAGATTTTCTCCCCTATATCTGTACAAGAATAACTACCCACTTGATGAACAGTAAGAGGTATTTTTCCACTAGACTATATTAGTCAGTATGGAAGGCATGAATAGTGTTTCTTAGGGACAAAAATCCATACTGGCTAATCCTGAAGTTCTTGTCTTTTTTCCTGGTCCAACTCTTTCAAGAATATTTTTGAGATTTCAACAATATTGTCTACAAACCTTCTTGACAATATCACTCAGGTCGGTGTTTAGCAGGGATTTAGACTGGGTAAATTTCATAGATTCAATCATTACTTTATTTTGCAATGGCAACTCTACCAGCTTCTCCTGTTTTGTAATATATCTATAAAATTTAATTTCATGGCTGAGTCCGGTATCAAAGTTTTTTTTACTTTAAAATTTCTCCATTGGCGGGTAGTAGATTTAATAGAAAAATTACTACATTGGTAGAGATCGGAAATTCATCCCCCTCAATCCTGGCCACCAACCGATGCAATAAGGGGTTCTCTCTCTAGCAAATAATTAAAAGTTTCTTCGTAGATGGGACCCTCTGTATATTTCAGGCTTCCATCACCTTCCTTGTGAGGTAAGGATGGGGGCTTAGGGTGAGCCTAGAGGTTTACTTACTGAGTCATCAGCAACAATTCCCTTGGCTTCCATGGTCTTAGCTTGGGTGGAGAGGTGGCTTGGGCCCTGGTATATGGTCAGCCTCTAGGTAAATGGCTTGCTAGGCCATTGTCACTGTCACTTGCCTCTGCCATTCAAGAGAGGCCTTTAAATCTTTACAATGATATTTTTACAAACTTTGGCAGGTGTCTATCCTGTAATCCTGTTTGCAAAGATTTTTTCATCAGGAAATATAATCCTCCCTCATTATTTGGGGGTTTCATCTTTTCATATTCATTCATTCATGATACAGGGATCAGTATAACATATTAAATAAAAAAGTTAACTATTCATGGTTTCGTGATAAATAATGTTACGACCTGATGATTTCAAACCAACAGTGCTCCTGATACTAGCCCTCTTTCATACCGTTTCTCTTCCAAAATAGAACAATACCCCATCCATATGGGTTTTGGCCTTCGTCTTGTATCATCTATTATTGTGTGTGCTTTTCCTGCTTCGTTCCTTTATGTAGAGAATCCCCTCGTAATGTAAAAAAGTGAAGAAAAATCTTATACAAATCATTTATGTTTTTAGTGATTTTAGATTAAAATGTGACACATACATCACTCTACCTTACACGCCAAGCAGTTTACGGCTCACGATTTGCACTAGGCTTCAAAATCACTGCGTAGAACTTCGTGCACAAACGGTTAGTGATGTTTTACTGATACTTTTTCTTTAACTATCTTTTAGTGTTAGTGTAATAATTTTATTTCGATGTTATTGTTATATTAACTACTGTACAGCACTGCCATGGAAATACCATACTTTACAGTAGTAATGTAAATATAGACTACATTTACGATGAGCTTTAATTGTGTGTGTTGACCTGACGAAAACAGTTATAACTTGCAAGTGATACCTTAGGTAATCAAGCTGCATTGTAGTTATAGTACTATACATATATTACAGTGATATACACTACAGCATCAAGAAGTGTTCTTATACATAAAAAGAGTGTTTTGTTATCACTGTACGTATTACATGGATGTATAAGTATGGTGATAATTCGAGTAATGTGTACCACAGTACACGTGTTTCCATGTACTGTACACTTACTGAAATATGTTCGTTTGGTAACACAATAACTCTACTTTGATAAAAACCAAGAAAAATAATATTAGGCCGTACAGAGGGTAACTTAGTGGATTAGCCGACCGTGCATAAGCAATGGTCAGTGAGTTGGCAGGTTAGGAGTTAATACATCCTAGGTGAGTGAGTATTCAAAGACTTTCCCTTTTTTGTGTATGTCGCTGTTGTCTAACCCACAAAAATAAGGAGGGCTGACTGTAGTCCATTTAAGAATGTCATAACTAACTATCCATGTTTAGAGTAGCTATTTGTTGCCGATGGACACCATAATGAGTAAAGAAATATTATATCTGGTCTTCCTTAGGGCAGTGTTCTTGGCCCATTACTTTTCATACTATATACACATGACATTTGGTTTGACTTAGAAAATAAGATCTGCATATGAAGATGATGCTAATCCCTATGCCTCAATTCCATTGCCTGAATATAGATCTGGGGTTTCTGAATCCCATAATAGATAATTAGCAAAATTAGTGCATGGTGCACATTATCGGCAGTAAGTTGAATCATAACAAAATTCAAATTATGATTGTAAGTAGGTTGAAGAAAGTGGCTCCTCCACATCGGAATGCAACACATTATTTTGAGAGCATTAGACTGGGTGTTCAGTTGTAGTTAGTATGATACTTGTCTGGAGGATGTAGAGGAAATGATGGAAGCTAGGAGAGATAATACTGTTAGTTTATGTTACACGAAC
>NC_090730.1:81354806-81369806 GCF_036898095.1 Palaemon carinicauda | reverse complement strand
TTTACCAAACAATTATTCTTCATCTAAGTTGTTACTGCACTGTAAATGTTCAGTGGCCACTTTCCTCTTGCTAAGGGTAGAAGAGACTCTTTAGCTATGGTAAGCGGCTCTTCTAGGAGAAGGACACTCCAAAATCAAAGCATTGTTATCTAGTCTTGGGTAGTGCCATAGCCTCTGTACCATGGTCTTCCACTGTCTTGGGTTAGAGTTCTCTTGCTTGAGGGTATACTCGGCCACACTATTCTATCTAATTTCTCTTTCTCTTGTTTGGTTAAAGTTTATATAGTTTATATAAGATATATTTATTTTAATATTGTTACTCTTCTTAAAATATATTATTTTTCCTTTTTCTCTTTCCTAACTGGGCTATTTTCCCTGTTGGAGCCCCTGGGCTTATAAAATCATGCTTTTCCAACTAGGGTGTTAGCTTAGCAAGTAATAATAATAATAATAATAATAATAGGTTGCCTCGGAAGGCCACCCAACACCTATCTTTAAGACTATCTTGTGTGAAACGAGGCTAGGTAGCACTGTAGAATTAGTATTTTGTTATAAAATAATAGATCGCATAAAAAAATCGCCTTGTAACCTTGAGATGAAGGTCAAGGTCATTCATATGGCAGTGTTTATGTTTTCCCAATACCCTCTACATTTTCACCAAATTAGGTTCAAATCGGCCAAGTAGCTTCTGGTTTAGTATCTTCTATCATGTCGCAGCCATTTTTTATTTCATGATATCTCAGAAACTACTTAAGAGAATTAGCACAGACTTGCGCCTGTACTAGACCACGGCCCAAGATATCCCCAGAAAATACTCTAAATCAATTGATGGAACGGTTCTTGTGATCTCGAAGAGCAATCATTTAAATGATTTTTGTTTTGTGAATAGAAGGCACTGTTTGATTTTCTTGATTCATGCTTCCTCCATATGGGCCATACCGCTGCTCAAGTATGATACCAATGGATTCAAAATTGGCTGGCTGAGTTATTAGCAATCAAAGACCAAAGAAGAGTAATAAGAAGATTATGAGTAATAACAATAGAACTCTACTTGTATGGAGTTTTAATAGCAACACAAGATCAGGCCTTAAGAGGAGGATATATTTAAAAAGCAATAGACGGAACTAACTTTTCGTCAAAGCACAGGAACTGTAGGGCAAAAGAAGAAACCATCAACCATATCACCAGTAAATGTTGAATATTTTCTCAGGTTCAATACAAATTAAAACATGATACAGTGGCTAAACCTCTCCATTAGGGTCTGTAAAAAAAAAATCAATTACAACACAACAAAAAATGGTAGTAACATCAATATCAAGCTATGGTAGAGAAATATCAGGCTGAACTACTCTGGGACTACAATATCATGACGGACAGGGTAATACTAGCACATCGAGCAGACATCACTTTGGTTGACATAAAAAAAAAATAAAAAATGTATCACTCTTAGTTGTCACAGTACCGTAGGATATAAGAGTGGAAGATATGGGAAGAGAAAAATAGAAAAGTATCAAGACCTAAGAATTGGATTGAAAAGGCTATGGAATATGAAAGTAGAAGTGGTGCCAATAATCATAGGAGGACTAGGCTCTACACAAATTCTTGAAAAGGAATCCCAAGAAGGTAGGAGCTGATATAGCCCAATGACTTGTACAAAAGTGAGTGCTACTTGAAACAGCGCATACTGTGAGAAAAGCTGGATGTAATCTGGAACCTCACACTATAAACCAACATTCCCTGTTGACTATAATTGACCAATAATAATAATAATAATAATAATAATAATAATAATAATAATAATAATAATAATAATAATAATAATAATAAGTGGTTGGCATGGTTGAGCAATTAGAGTACTAATTTTCTAGATTCTGAGATTCTCAGTGGTATAGGTTCAAACCCTCACCACGCCGGCGTTCCAGTGTACCTATCCTCAATTGGTAGGACCTAGCTACTAAGCTCAATAATGACTGATATAAATGGAAGAATCAACCCAAATGACGTATATGCATCTCCTAGAAAAAAAGTGCTTTATTCAGCAGTCAATTAAACAACTCAACAACAGTAGAGGAAGGCTCGGTACCTGACGGATGTCATGAAAAAACTTTCCTGAATTGAAATCATGAACTAGCCTCATAAGGGACTACAGTAGTAGTACAAAAAAAATTAGAAAAAAAAGCCAAGTGAAAAAATAAAGGAGTATGGAGATGCTATATTCAAATTGGTCCAACAGAGAGAGGAATCTGAAAAAAAAAACTAAATGCATAATATCTGGTAACCTAGAAACATCCCCACACAGACAGAACAGAGACTGGTCAATCAAATAAAACACATAAAGAAGAAAATTTTGCTATAAAAAAAACTGAAAGAGAAGAACTAAAAAGAGATATGACGAAATCCAGAGAAATACAACATATAAAACCCGAGCTTATAGAAGAATTGTAACTGAAGATAGAGACAACCACCTTAACAACCCATCGTACAATGACCAGCAAGAATCTGAAATACAAATGACTGATGAGATAGCAGAACATCTGAACAAAATAAGACATTGGATGGAAGATGTTACAGGAAAAATTATACCGAACCTAAAAACTACATTCAGAAGAAACTGAAGGAGAGAAGAAAGAAGATCAATGAATTACTGAGACTAATCCCAACTAGTACATTCACATAGACGATTAACTTCACATATACAGGAGAAACACTTATTGTGGAGTTAAGGGAGATAAAGATGCCATCATCACAAACCAATGAACAAAGTCAGAGACAGCCTCTTTAGAAAAGGAGATTGGGAAACCAGAGATAAAAGATTGGAACTGATTGTGTAAACTTAGGAGATGGCAGAAAACATGATGTAAAGCCGTAAGATACGGAATGAAATGAATGAGATATATAAATGCCAAGGCATAGAAGATCCAGCGATATGTAAACATAAATAAAGGATATCAGCAAATGAAACTCTTCGAAACAAATCAGAAATGCCCATACAAACATTAAAAGTAGAAGACAACAATCAACAGAACCCAGAAGCAAAACTATCCTAAGGACTCTGGAGTGCATATGGAATCACCCATTAGCCCATAGTAAATGATAAAAAGGGTTACATGATATAAGAAATGTTGATACTGGAAGAGTAAAGCAAATGTTCTCTGACATCATGACTGATTTGAAAAGAAACCAGCTGAAGAAAACTCCAAACTGGATAGGACAAGGTCTGATGAAGTTCGGAGCAACCTGACCATGGTATTGGGAGACTAAGATAAATCCTTCAGCATTGCACCACACCCATGGCTGAGAGATGGCTCATTGATAAATGGTGCATATAATACCATAATAAATTTCCTTTAAAAAAGTGCAAAACTGGAAATGTATAATAATATGTTCTGGAAAACGACTGGCAGAGATAAAAAAAAGAGAGGAATTTCCCAAGAGGATATATTATCGCAATTAC
This sequence comes from Palaemon carinicauda, assembly GCF_036898095.1. NCBI lineage: Eukaryota > Metazoa > Arthropoda > Malacostraca > Decapoda > Palaemonidae > Palaemon > Palaemon carinicauda. Next base: position 81,366,352 of record NC_090730.1, on the reverse strand, counting down.
AGTTTATCATAGCTATGATTTCCATAACAAGAGTGCCTCAAAAGACCAAAGATGGGTACCAACCGAAGAAAAGAGACAGCAGAAAAAAACATCAGATCTCCCTTGGGGACTTCAATCGGTTTGGGAAAGCTGCTAAGGAAATAGAAATACTACTCCAGATAGTAATAATTTTATCTAGTTAACATAAAAGAAAAGTAACAATGGTGGATGGGATAAAGCTGCCAGGCTATACTGTAAATACCTTGGAGGTAATAGCAATAAAACACCAAGTATTGGAAAGATTAAACGAGAAAACAGACAAAGAATCAAAGCTATGATGAAGCCAAAAGAGGGCCAATAATCTAGTACATTGCAGGATTAGTGCAGTGTAAGTAGTCAAAGTAGTATCATTCATAGACGTTCCAGTACCTTGGGGCTCAAGCGTTGAAAATAAGAGAGAGAACAAAAAAGATAAGTACCAACAATTACGAAGTGAACTGTGAAGGCTTAATTTAGTTGTTATTTCTATATTTTCTAGTTTACCATTATTTGAATAAATGTTCCTGTTTATTTTACATTGAATTCTTAAATCATCTGCTTTTTTATAGATATTTGTTTTAATTTTCAATCATAAACCTATTCATTCATACTTTTTTTTTATCTTTTATATCTCTTTTTTACGTTTTAAAAAACAATTGGGACAGGGCTGAAACATCACAAAAGGAAAAAGCTTTAGACATAATATAGGTTTGCAAAGAATGAACACTATTCATAGCACTCCCTAATAAATTCATTTTAGAAAAAAATAGAATCTAAATTATTATTACCTTTAGAATTCCAATTGCAACGACAGCGATGATAGCCAAGACAAATACAATGCCAGCTAGGATGCCTAGAAGTGGGGTAACCTCAACACCGTCATCATCTTGACTTACGCTTGAAGCTGAAGAAGAGTGAGGAAAAATGAGATGTAGATCACAAAAAGGCTTTCCTATTCTTTTCTACTCCATCTCAGTTCTACCCTTCTCCAATCGTTCATCCAGTTTATTAGGATTGCTAGCCCTCCCGAATTGTTACATATTTATTTTTTATAGTTTCCTGTAATGAAATTTGTAGTAAGAGAGCCTAAACCTCAGATTAAATAATCTGGTGGCCTTTAGTATAACTGTCATGTAACTTTGAGTTTAATTTAAATTGAATTTTTATACTGTTATGATGACACTAAACATATGCAATATTTTATCATTAGAGAAACAAAGAGAGGAAATAAAAAAAAAAAAGTCCTCAGTGAATCACATATTTAAAACCTTGGATAAAATGTCTTTAAGATGTTTTTAGTATTCAATCTTTTGGAAAAATTAGATACCGAAAAAAGTAATGTAACGAGAAAATAAATTATGAATATAAAATCAATAAAGCAATATATAATTTTCTTTGAATGCTAAATATCACTAATTTTCTCCTTATCAATGGAAGACGTATTCAGATATTATAGCGTATATTACTGGACACAGTCTCAAGATATATATCGAATCTGTACTGATCACGGATATTGGTAATTTATATTTAGATTTGCATAGATAAATGTTAAGATATAACACTCCCATGTTTATTGACAATGGCAACAGCGTCTATTATTCATACCCATAGAGTGCGAGTATTAACGCTAAGATTCAGATTCCTATGCATCGTTATGTAATATATAAAATTAGGTTACCAAAATCTTTTATTGACAAATGAACGAAAACCAACTGTCGATATTTACCCATGAATATGGAGTAATAAAAGAAAGTGGATTAAAACATTATCAATATGAGTATCGGATGTCAAATTGATTTAATAACATATCTTAAAATATGGAAATGGAATTTCATCAAAAAAAAAAAAAAAAAAAAAAAAAAAAGGCAAATTCCAGTCACTTCGCATTGTTACAAACCTTAGATAATTTTTTCTTTCTTAATTTTCTTCATCTTGATAAGTGTTATCCATAGGTATTTTCCATATGAATATCCTCTTTTAATTTTAACAGTGCATTTAAAAAATGAAAAAAAAAATTACAGTCATTGTTTATCCAAAACTATTTTCCAGGAGGAATAGGTATAATGAACCTACATTCATGATAAATATATCTATATTGATGAAGTTTTGTAAAGGTAACCTGGAACTAGACATGTCACTACTGTAAGGCGATATGAAAGTAAAAAAAAAAAAAAAAAATATTGGTTACTCAATTGCCCTTTTAGCAGTCCTATTTGAATAAGTCTATATATGACAGATGTCTCTGAATTTTTAATTTATTTATTTATCTATTTATTCATTCATTTATTTTCTTTTTTGGGGGGTCAAACTCTAAGTGTACGATTTCTCATGGAGCTCTCACTAATGGCCACGCATTCAAAGAAAACTGTCAAGGTATATTTTGATTGATCTGGCATGTGTCATATCTCTTAATCATGAATCTAAGGCCCTTATAATATTAAAGCCATCAAAAGTAACTTCGTGCTCAACTTTTCCTTTTAACGAGCTAAACGCTGAATTCTAGAGGCTGAAGACTCAGGACGATGGTTTTTCATTACCTAAAAATTTAATTATGGGAAGATGATCTATTCTCGAAATATATTCAATATATTGATACAGTAAAAAATACTTCTTAAGTAATTTTTTATTTATTGTCACAGCAAGACACCGAGAAGCAAATACAATTAGTCTTTTGTTTTCATTAGGCTACATATGAGATATATCAGTGCCAAAGCATTAAGCATATGCTACTGTTGCTACTGCATTTCCACCTGAGAATAAAAATGTGCTAAAAGTACCTAATATTAACATTGATTTTATCTTTCTCAATAGTCTGTCACATTCATCGCCCCACATAAATGTAATATTTTGGCAAATTACTTTTGCAGAAGTTCTATAATGGTGGATTATTTTCTATGCCAATAAATATCAATATAAACAAATTCTCATAATTCAGAAACATTCGCCATTTTAGTATTGCATGAATATTGGTCTGAGCCGTATTAACACAGCATTAGCATCAATTACAAAACTGAAACTCTAAGTCTTATTTAAAAAAGAAAATACACACTATTTATTTTTAAACTTAGTCGGGTGTTTAGCTAATCTATCCAGCAATTTAATAAGATTCTAAACATGATCAGTGTTATCTTTTCCTGTTACAATATATCATCAAGCGAGCATCTGCAGTTATTCGTATCTCTCAAGATGGTATCTATCACTTTCTGAATAATACCAGGTGCCAAAACTACAACATACATTAGTCTGTTAGCCCTATAAAAAAAATTTTAATATCTAATGATTGCAAATACTTTTTTTTTAATAGAACAAATCCAACAGTCCATAAACGCAAGACAGACACAGCTTTGTAAATTTTCTTCCTCCTGGCAATTTTGTAAACAAGTTTTGAGTTGACAGAAATGGATAAATATCAACATCGATTGTTTTGTTAACCGTAGCTCTGTAATTACCATATATGAAAATAGCATATATCCAGTTTACTGTGTTAAACTTTGGATGTAATCTCTTGTTTCTTCATCATATACGATTGCTAGCTTTTTTTGTAGGTCATCATCCTTATTTTCTATTGCAAAATGTCGAGACCACAGGCGAGTGTTGCTGTTTGCTTCTCTGACATCTTGATTTGAGCAATCTCGTAGGAGGTATTCAATTGTTTGTAGTGTTGCCCCATATGGGCATTCAGGACTGGTGGCTAAACCCCATTTCAGGAGCTTATATTAAATTTTGCCCGCTTTCCCCCTTGCACTGTTTATGATTACTCAATCCTTTCTGTAGAGGGATGTTTCGCTGGGCAGGTCTTCGTTTGGACTAGTCAGTGCCTCATTGGAGAGCTATCAGTTGGTTTCCGCCACTGTACTAGCCTGTGAACAGCGGCTCTGACTGCATCAAGTCCATTCTCTGTTCCAAAGCTTTTGCAGGATTTCGATATTTGACTTACTTCTTTTCAGTTAATGACTATTGTTTTTTGTCGGATACCGGCTACTGTGTTGCTATGGTAGAGGTGTTGATTTTAGGGCGACAATAATAATCCGACATAACTTACATAGTTCTGGGTTTACCTTTTGTGCATGGTATGATCTTGCCCACACTTGCTACTTTATGATTAGTATTATTTATGTACTCTTTAAAGGAGAGTGTTCTGTCAAGCGTAACCCTAAGCTTTCTTTTTGCCTATTGATTGTTCAGGTGGTAAACCCAAACATGTATTTTGCATGAAATAAGTGGAAAGGGTAGTCAAGGCATTTGACACTCTTTCTTCAATGGTGAGAATGATTACGATTTTGTGTAAGTGCACAGGTCATCTGCATATATGTACCAGCGGATGTTCTGGTACAGTGGCTGGTCCTGTGTATAGATGTTAAATAGCATCGTCATCAGCATTGATCTATGTGGATCTCCATATGCTTTGCTTGCATTCCATTTATAAGAAAAATTGCTGATTGGTAGGCAATGATTCAATGATGTGGACAATGCTGATATTCCATATAGGTAGAGCCACATACGAAAGGAGTACTCTATGGCTTACTGTGTCACATGCTGGTGTTTGTTTTCCAAATGCTCCCCATCCCATGCTTATCCTTCTTTTAATTTTGGTCTTGTGTCCTAAGGAAACACTTGCTATTGTCCTAAGTACATATATTTATTGACAATTACTCTTATTTTTAGTATCTCTGCATTTCCATTGAATAGTTTATTAGGTTTACAGATATTCATTTTCAGCCCTACATTTCTGCTTTCTCTATTTGAATCTCCTATATTTTTTGGAATTTCCTCCCGTTACTCACTAAACAGAACCATGTTTTCCGCAAATATTAAGTTGTTAAGATATTCCCCATTAAAATTGATTCCAGAGTTTCCTAATCTAAATTTTTGATAGCTTCTCTTAGGTATGCAGTGAATGATTTAGGAGATATGGCGTCTCCCTGTCTAACTTCTACAAGGGTTCTTTGCTGTGAAGTAACTCTTCAGGCTTTTCTTGTCTATCAAATGATTATATTGGTTCATGTGAAAGACAAGTGCATAAGACCTATTAACATAATATTTTTGTCGGTTTAATCTGGTTCCCAGTATTTTACCACTTTTCCCAATATATTTCAAATCACAACCATTGCATGGAATTTTACACATGCAACAAGAATTCTTTATCGAAATACATTTTACAATAAAGGAAATTCTGAGAACAAAAGTAACCTTAAAAATTCTTAGAATTTTGTGGTAAAAAGAGAAAACTATCTTCATTAGGAAAAAATAATATATTATTATGATCAAAAATGGTTATATTGTCTATTGAACAAACAGTTGTCTTGACTTTTTGTAATGCTATGACAATAAGAATTTAGAATACTTCAAAATATAAGCATTTTGAATAGCATGTATTTCTAATAACTCATCATCTAAATATTCCAATTAACAAACTCTTAGTGCTCTCAAGAACGTCGAGGAAAACCGGAGGGTTTTGTTTTAAAATGGTGGTTAGAATATTAGAATAGAAGTGAAAGTAAGAAGATACATTAGTTGGCTTCCTAAAATCACCAAATTTAAATATATTGTCTTTGAATATTTACGTGTTAAAATGTTAGAGTTCGATCTTTTTCTTCCCACAATTGTAGAAATTGGTAGAAGGAACCAAAGAATTTATCCTATGTATTCAATCAGTCACATCATTATTTGAAAGCCATATAGAGAAAATGTCATCTACATAATAAAACCTCAAAACTCTTTCGGGCAATAAATTCACCAAAAGCTTCTTCTCAAAAAGTTCCATGTAAAGATTATCTAAAATAGGTGATAAGGAATTACCCACTGCCATTCCAAATCTTTGCTCGTAAACACTCCCATTAAGATTAAATTTATCCTTTTTTTATGATAAATTTTATTAAATCTAGAATAACATGGGTTGGAAAAGAAAATTCATAATTACACAGTTCATCGGTTAATAAATCTAGTCAATTATCAACTGAAAATTTAGTAAAACGGGATATTACGTCATAACTGATTATTTTAAACTCAAAATCAGTATTAAATCTTCTCAGACGATCAAGAATATCAACATTATTTTTTTTTATTGACAAGCCTGAAATATTTCCTAACAAGGAGGACAAATTCTTTAACTACCCATTTTGATAGTTTATATACAGGTGACCCCACAGAACTGATAATGATCGACCTGGATTATTAGCTTTATGGGTTTTGATTAGCCAGTACATATAAGGGAACTATGCACACACAACAGAAAACCTTTTTTCAACTCATCTTTACCATGTAAAAATTGTATCTCCTTATTGCAATTATTCCAAGTGGGTTCAAATTCAGAACTGAATAAGTTTCTTAGTCACTTGAAATTTCTAACATTTTTTCAATAGAGCCATCCTTATTCATCAACACAGGCGTAGTAGGTTGGTTAGGGCAACAGACAACCGTTGAGATACTACCGGTAGAGAGTTATTGGGTCCTTTGACTGGCCAGACAGTAATATAATTACTTAATCCTCTCTCTGGTTTTGGTTAATTTTTTCTTTACCTACATATACACCGAATACTCTGGCCCATGCTTTGTGCATTTTCCCCTGTCCTCTTACACTGACAACACTGAGATTATAATAGAATGTTTCTTCGCTCAAAGGGTTAACTACAGCAGTGTAATTGTTCAGTGGCTTCTTTTCTCTTGGTAAGGGTAGAACAGACTCTTTAGCTATTGTAAGAAGCTCTAATAGGAGAAGAACATTCCAAAATTAAATAATTTTGGGCTAGAGTTTTCTTGCTTGACGGCACACTCAAGCGCAATATTCTTTCTTTTTTCTTTTCTTGTTTTCTGGAGCTATTATCGTTTATTATGAAAGATCTAATTTAGTGTTGTTACTGTTCTAAAGATATTTTTTTTTATTGTTCATTACTTTTTTTGTATTTTTTTCCCCTTGTTTAATTTCCTTACTGGACTATTCCCTGTTTCAGCCCTTGAGCTTATAGCATCTTTCTTTATTAGCTAGGAATGTAGCTGAGATCGTAATAATAATAATAATAATAATAATAATAATAATAATAATAATAATAATAATAATAATAATAATAATAACTAGTGAGGGCAACTCAATACGGATATCGTTTAAGAGACCGGCATTGCCTCTCGTTAATGTCGCTCACTATCACGAGTTCACTGTAATATTACTAGATTTAACAGCTGAACTCGGTTGAGTCCCTGATTAGGCTGAAGGAACATAGAGAGTAGAGGTCCCCTTTTTGTTTTGTTTCATTGTTGGTGTCGGCTACCCCCAAAATTGGGGGAAGTGCCTTGGTATATGGATAGATGCCATACCCCATAATGACTAACCGAATGTATGAAGAATAAACATATAACTCCCACTTTTACGATGAATGTGGTTGTATTGGTGTCATGATATGGCTAAACTACTCCCTTTTAATGAATATCATAAAAGGCCAGACACAGTATTAACATTTTGTTTACAATGTTGATATCTCATTTATAACACCAAAACTTAAAGACTGAATACGAAATTCCATTGATGGATGTAAGATTTCAAATCCGCCTTTCACTTATCAATATTGCATAAGGGAGATTATATTAGCAAACATTCCTAGAATCATAACTGATGCAGGTCTAAAGAGGATGAATGCAGTATAAACTGGTTCTTGTGATAAAAGAAATTAGTTTTTCAAGTCGAAATACATGATAAATTATTATTTAAGCTAAAATCAGATACAATCATCCCAGCTAGGCATCTGTAAAATAGATAAATTCATATGAATAAAATAGGTAAAGACAAATAACATTAAATCAAGAAACCTTCAATAACATACACAAACGAAAAAGATATATAAACATATGTAAATTACAGATGTAATTTGTCAAGATAGGATAATGATGTCGCTATAGATTAAAAGTGTTTATACGCTCTCTGTATATCTCTGGGCTAACACCATATTTATGAGAAAATATGATATAATTTTCAGGTAACTTAGCTACATAAAAGCACACCCCTGCTTAACTTCCTCCTGGATGTAAAAAAAAAAAAAAAAAAAAAAAAAAAAAAAAAAAATATGGTTACATCGGTTTTGCTTCCCATTCATAACATATAATTGGTAAAAACGAGTATGTTTTAATGAATAGAAGATCAATCTCATATAATAATATTTTTTTAATGAAAATACTGAAAACTTTCAATGTTTCAAAAGTCAACTCTTCTCTCTTGAAAGCATTAAATGGACGCCCGGATAATAACAGGTTTAAATATATGCCGGTATTTGACAGCTGAAACCATTTACGAACAAACCCAGAGAAATTTCATTCAATCTTAATTAAGAGGGTGGAGTTTAGCCATTCAATCTTCTTTAAAAAAGGTGTAGTTTAGCCATTCAAGCTTCTTTAAAAAGGTAAAGTTTAGCCATTCAATCTTCTTGAAAAGATTGTTGTTCAGCCATTCCATCTTTATTAAAAGGGTGAAGTTTATCCAATCAATCTTATTGAAGTTTAGCCTTTCCATCTTCAATAAAAGGGTCAAGTTTAGCCATTCCATCTTTATCAAAAGGGTGAAGTTTATCCATTTAATGTTTATAAAAAGGGTGAAGATTAGTCATTCACTCTTCGTTAAAAGGGAGTGGTTTAGCCATCCCATCTTCATTAAAAGGGGAAATTTTATCTGTTTAATATTCATTAAAAGGGTGAAGTCTAGCCATATCATCTTAAAAAAAGGATGATGTTTAGCCATTTAATCTTAATTAATAGGGTGAGGTTTAACCATTCAACCTTCATTAAAGGTGGAAGTTTAACCTTTCACTCTTTTTTGAGAGGCTAAAGTTTATTAATTCAATCTTCATTCAAAATAGAAAATTTATCCATTCAATCTTAATTAAAAGTGAAGTTTAGTAATTAAACCTTATTTAAAGGTAGAGGTCCAGCCATTAAATCTTCATTAGAAAGGTGAAGTTTCGTAATTCAATCTTCTTTGGAAGGGTGAAATTTAGCAATTCAGTAGTATTAGCAGAACGTCCACGACAAAAAAAAAAAAAAAAAAAAATGAAAAACTATGACGAAAACGTCACGCTGTGTCTCTAAGGGTTCACTTCCAGCTTCCTGTAAGAAGTTCTGCAATTTTTTTTCACCTTATTATTGATTAAGATTTGCATTATATAATATATGCATTCATGTTCACAACGATTAATCACCTTGATAAGACATGAACTTGACGAAAGTAAAGGGTGAAAACTTTCCAAAATCAGCAAATTCAGCTCGGATAATACAGCAAATCAAACTCAGGTATCTCAAAGGAATTCATTTTTGTCGCTAAAATATCTAATTTTCATGTTAATTTTGATGATTCGATTCATAATCATCGGATAGGCTTAGGTAAATAGGTCAAGAAAACAGATTACAAAGAGATGAGGTGGGTGATTTCTCTGTTGCAGTTCAGCTGAAAATGGCTTACTGTAATTTCTTTTGAAATAAGGTTTCCTTAGCTATTACTTTTACAAGTAGGCTAACTGCTCTTGAAATAGTGCATAAGTAACATATGACATAAGCCATGTATCTTTATTACAACGAAGGGTTCTTTGTGAAATTCATCACACAAGCGCCAGACAAATGTATCTCTGACTAATGTCCAACCAATGAAACACTCGGTTCCTCGGTGGTCAGATACAATAACCCAGTTGATAAAAGAAAAGCGTACGATTGGAAGAAAATTATAAACTTTGAATAAAAGGTTTTAAAATTTGTGTACTGGTCTCCTAATGTTAGGAGAAATCAATTAACAAACGCATTGATATAGCGATAGAAATGAGTGTATTGAAACCATATTTTAATAAGATTTTACTACATTTTCGAAAAGAAGCAATAAAAAGCAGGATAATACAGTGGCAAAAGAATGTGTCCAGCAGAAATAAAAAAAAAAATAAATAAATAAAATTATTGGTTCCTTTAGTAGGCCTGGAAGACATGTATTAATCCATATTGGGTTCATAATGCACGAGCAATCTCAAATTTCATTGGGCGAAATATTGACAGCATAAATCGCATTAATAATCTGAATGCCCACTTTCGATCCATCAAAAGAAAAGGAGAATCAATTACACATAATTTTGACGCTGTGAAGATATCTATCACAAAAAAAGGTTTGCTAAAGAAGAGCTAGAATTTGCATTATCAAATTGTAGTTTAGAGGGATTATTATTATTATAATCAATTAGTTATATGTAAGATTATTATTATTGCCATTTTATTTATTTTGCGTTAGGAATGCGCTGCCTAATGATTATATTGATTATTTCCACTTATTGTAAAGCTTAAAACTTACGATATCGTTTCAGGGAAAACCTTTATTACATATGTTTAACGAAAACGAGGAAGTTCAACAGTCCCTAGTAAAGATAATATAAATTTCGATATGATGAGATATTCAAGCCCCCTTTGGCAAAGGCCTACCAAGAGAGTTTTTAAAATCATCTTTGGAACAAACATTTACTTCCATATACATGTAAACAGACAATAATATTAACAATAGCTAAGCCAGAAAAGATCCCAGTAATCCAAAAGATTACAGACCAATTTCACTGGCCAGTTGTGTTAGCAGATTACTAAAAAAAAAAAAAAAAAAAAAAAAAAAAAAAAAAATCAGGTAAATTATTGACTGAATTAGCGTTTACGTAGTAATAGCATATTATCAGGCTCGCAATTTGGCTCACAAGCAGTGATTCTCCTTGGATTCTCTTCCACACTTGGAAAATTATATACGTAAAGGTTTGAACGAAAGAAAATCACAGTAGAGTTAAGCAGACGCTGAAGTTCAAAAATTTATAGAATTAACACTTAGTTCCAGCTATTAATAGATTTAGCAAGTATTGTCATGTATCTAATGGATTCTGTCAATCTGAGAATTCTATTAAAGCTGGCAAATGAGAGTTGAGTTATGAACGCGGATAAAGAGGGACATCTAAATAACTTAACAATACAGCAATCGAAGTCATGGATAGATCGTGTCACTCGTCATTATAACGCAATGGCTGTATTGAATCAGTCGTTATTCCCAAAGCCTTTATAATATATATTCATCAAGTCTCTCTATCAGACGTACATTTGGTTCATATATTCCATACAAGATGACACTGGCACTAATTAATGCAAGACACTTACAGGGGATTATACAATAAAACTATTATTCTATTATTCTTCCACAATGCAAATGTAAATAGTATACATATCACAATTAATGGAGGTACCATTTATAATATAAATTCATCATTTCCAGAGAAAGTTATGCTGGCATATTACAAATTTCTGAAGGAAATTAGCATAGACCATGAAAATATCATATCCCTGAATAGTTTCAAAGAGAGGGGAACCATTGTATAAATTTAATTTCGTACACGAGGATATGACAGAAGCTCTACCAGTAGAGAGGTCTGCCACTATGCAAATCATTTTAGAATTTAGTACAGCAGTAACAACGCCCCATGTCATCATGTTACTACGGGTATTTTATCGATTGAAGCGGAAAGAATTATTTATGGTATTGTGAG
>NC_090730.1:81344806-81347306 GCF_036898095.1 Palaemon carinicauda | reverse complement strand
CCCTGGAGATGGCCACCTGATGCTGTTTTAATCTGACTGGTATACTTTTTGATGTTTGGCCAACATAAAATAGGTTACACTCTGAACAAGGGATGCTATATATTACATTATTATCATTTCCAGAACTATTCTTAATTAGCATGTTTTTTAATGTACAATTATATTTAAACACTACAGCAATATCTATTTTTTTCAAAAAGGGGTATAACTTCAAAAAAACAAACATGAAATGGCAAACAAAGCATATTATTAATTGTTTCCTTTCTCTCTAATTGGACACAATAAAATGTTTTCTTAGCCTTATTCATACATTTTTCTTAGAAATATTTGGGATAACAAAGATCTGTTGCAATTTTTTCTATTTTAGTGAACTCCTTCTCAATGTAACCTGGGCTACAAATTCTCAATGCCCTAAGGCACATGGAGGAAAAACTGAATGCTTTATATTTTTAGAGTGACCGGAGTAAAAATGTACATATGAAAAATCCTTAATTAATGCCTTTATCTCTACTGGTCCGTCTTTGCCTTATTTATATGGTTTATATATGTATATATATATATATATATATATATATATATATATATATATATATATATATATATATATGTATACATAGATCCAAATACATATAAATATATATATATCAATCAATCAATCAATCAATCAATCAACTTTATTTCGTATACTTAATATACATAGATAAAATACAATTCTTTTCAATATACATTAGTAGGAAAAACATATTTTTTAGCTATAAAAGCAAAAATAAGGAATAAACAATATAATTTTAAAAATGCTATAGAAGCGTAAATAATTAAAAATGTAAAATTTTGAGATGACAATCTATATACATAAAACACTATTTCTATTTTAGAATAAAAAAGAAAGGAAATATTAGAGATAAAAATATAACCTCATCATTTGTCAGCAGATATAAACGATATAGAATAAGTTTAAAATAGATAAATAAGTAAGTAAATTTAGAATGGCTTTTTGAACTATGAACTAGTTTTATCAATAAAAAGATTAGGTTTTTTAATATATTGAACATCTTCACTTCTTAAAAGGACAAAAAGTCTTATAATGCATAAGATACAAAATTATATAAAATTATCCAAAAAAAAGACAAAAATGTGCATTCAAAGATCCCAACAAATTCACTATGACAAAGATATAAACCAAAATCTACATACTAGTATGTACAACTCATAGCCACATCAACTATATTTTTTTCTTTCTTTTTTTTTTGATACATCATATCCCCTATAAATGACCAACTTCAGTTCCCGAGCGAACATCATGCCTCTGCACCCAGTGAAGACGAGACCCTATACAATCAATGTCATTTTCAAAAAAATCAACACTATACACTCCCCCAAGGCAAGTTAACAATGAACAAAAAATCTCACCGTCTCGTAGAAAACTCATACTAAGTCGAAGAATATGATTTGAAGTTTTAAAAAGTCTTTTAAAATACCTGGCTTGCACATACAAAACATGAGGTCTTAACAGTAGCTTATTGCACATATCAGCCACATCACGACTACTTGTACATATAGGCAGCCCAACCATCTTTTTCAATGCTTTACCATAAGCTACTTCAAACCCTTTAAAAATCTGCTTTCTGAATATTTTGCCAATATTCCAAACAGATAGTCCATAATCAGGATTACAATACGAATTAAAAAGGTATAAAAACACTTCAATAGATATATTATTAAAATTTCGAAAAAGCCAATTAAATTTAGAATAAAAAGAATTTAGCCTGACTTTGACATCCGAAATATCCATTAAGTCATTTACAATGTGAAAACCTAAATATTTATAACCCTCCACTACTTCCAACTCATCATCTCCAAGAGTTACCTTCACTGGGTTTGAAGCCAAACCCGCCCTTTTGAATATCATACATTTTGTTTTATTTGTGTTTATAATAAGTTTCACCTTTTCAATTTTTCCTTTTAAATTTTCATATATATATTGTATATATATATATATATATATATATATATATATATATATATATATATATATATATAAATATATGTATATATATGTATATATATATGTGTGTGTTAGTGTATACATATATATATATATATATATATATATATATATATATATATATATATATATATATATATATATATATATATATGTGTGTGTGTGTGTGTGTGTGTGTTCAAATAAGCCATATATATTTTTGATACATTAATGTCTGGATTCTCTTAACGACCTCGGGATCAGAGCCCCAGGCGAAATCACACAAAGACAAGAGCTTGGCTCCGGCCGGGAATCGAACCCTGGTCGGCAAGCTTATATAGACAGTGACTAAGCCACTTGGTATCAGCCAACAAAACAATGTCATCAGCATAGGCTATGATGTTCACTCGTAATACACCCAATTTGCATCCTTTATCTATTTTTAGAATTTCCTCCAAAATATGGTCAATATACAATTTAAATAGAAAAGGAGAAAGTATACCTCCCTGTCTAACA
>NC_090730.1:81329806-81334806 GCF_036898095.1 Palaemon carinicauda | reverse complement strand
TCAGGACTTTGTTGGCTATCTGAGGATCCAAAGACCATTCGGTCCTCACTATCTGCGTCGCCCTGCTGAGGCTGTCGGCGAGGACATTCCTATTGCCAGGAATGAAGCGAGCTGACAGTGAGATCGAGCGGGTTTCAGACCATCTCAGAATCTCTAATGCGAGATGGGATAGCTGCTGCGAAAAGGTACCTCCCTGCTTGTTGATATAAGCCACTACTGTGGTGTAGTCGCTCATCACCACCACGGAGTGGCCCGCCAGGGTTTGTTGGAACTGTTGAAGAGCCAGAAAAACGGCCTTCAATTCTAGCAGGTTGATGTGGAGGCACCTTTCCGATTCTGACCAAAGGACTGAGGCTCTTTGGTTCAGAATGTGGGCCCCCCACCCTTGATTTGACGCGTCCGTAAACAGAGTCAAATCTGGGGGAGGATGAGAAGATCTGCTCCCTTCCGTAGGTTCTCATCGTCCAGCCACCATCGAAGATCCGCCCGTTCCGAAGGTCCTATGGGAACTAGGAAGTCCGGGGAATCGTTTCCCTGATTCCATCGTGACTTCAGCTGCCACTGAAGGGATCTCATCCTGAGGAGGCCGTTTGGAACATGACGAACCAAAGATGATAGATGGCCTAAGAGACGTAACCACAGTTGGGCTGGAAGCTCTTCTCATCTGAGGAAAGGTTCTGCTACCTTCCTCAGCCTTGCTATCCTTCCGTCTGATGGAAAGGCTTTTTGGAGAATCCTGTCTAGTTTCATGCCTAGGTATACCAGTTTCTTCGTAGGGCGCAGAGAGGACTTCTCGAGATTTACCAAGATCCCTAGATCTTGGCAAACTTCCAGAAGCCTGTCTCGGTGTCGCAGAAGGGTCGACTCCGAGTCTGCCAGGATTAGCCAGTCATCCAGATAACGAGGGAGACGGATGCCGTTCCTGTGAGCCCACGACGAGATCAGAGTGAACACCTTGGTGAACATCTGGGGTGCCATGGAGAGACCGAAACACAGCACTTTGAACTGGTAGGACTTGCCGTCTAGGCTGAATCTTAAGTACTTCCTGGAAGACGGATGGATGGGGATCTGGAAGTACGCGTCCTTCAGATCCAGAGTGCACATAAAGTCTTGTGGTCTCACTGCAAGTCTGACCGTGTCCGCTGTCTCCATACTGAAACGAGTTTGTACGACAAACTTGTTTAGTGCTGAGAGGTCGATGACCGGTCTCCAGCCTCCAGACGCCTTCTTTACAAGAAAGAGTCGACTGAAGAAGCCTGGGGAGCCGTCGTCGACCTCCTGGAGAGCATCCTTCTTGAGCATGGTCTCGACTTCTGCCGGGAGGGCCAACCCCTTTGGCGATCCCAAGGCATAGGAGTTCAACGATACTGGATTCGCTGTCAGGGGAGGTAGAGATGTTGTGAACGGGACGCGATACCCTTGACCGATCACAGAGACCGTCCAAGGGTCGGCCCCGAGTTGCTGCCACCTCTGCCCGCAACTTTTTAGGCATCCCCCCACAGGTGGCACGCGGGGGGACTGCCACTCCCAGTGATTGCAACCTTTGCCGCTTCCTCTAGGAGTTCTACCCTTAGAGGACTTGCCACGTCTTGTCTTTCGGCTGAAAGGACTGCGGCTTAGACACGCTTGTCTTAGCTGCCGGAGCCTGCTTAGGTGTCTTGCGAGCCTCCTGTTGACGTTGTTGTTGAGGGGCTGGAGGTTATAGGGCCGAGATGTCAGGGCCCTTTGGAGGAGAGATTCCTGGTTCGATCTCCTCCACCTCTCAGCCATCTGCTCAATGTCACGAGGCTCCAGTAACTCCCCTTCAAAATTAGGGAGTGTCTGACCCTGCTGACGTCTGCAGTGGGGATCTTCGGATGGCACCTCTCGGACACTGAATCGCGTCTTTTGAGGATCATGCTGGCCCACAGGTTAGTGACCTGGTGGGCTAGAAACTCAATAGAGCGAGAGCCCGAGAGGAGGAAGGTCTCCAAAGCTTTCCTATTGCTCTCCTTGGACAGATCCTCGGATCGCAATAGGATGCCCAGAGACCCAAGCCAGAGATCAAGCCACGAAGTTGCCTGCATGGCACTCTTCGCGACTTTCCCAGGTTTTGGGTCTCTGACGCTGCAAACGTCACCTGCCGGGTAGAGAGCTTCTCGAAAGAAGTTCCCTTTGCTAGTTCTTCCATGGAATGATGGAGTGGGAGAGACATGCAAGACTCCCCGTCGATCTCGAAATACCTCCTCTGTTGGACAAGAGGAGGTGGGAGGAGTTTGAACCCGGCAGAAGAACGTCCTGAGGAGGCCAGACCGGAGAGTTGAGCTTTGACCTTGTCTCTGGCGCCTTTGACCCTTTTAGACCAGGGCAAAGCCGCACTAGTCTTGGGGGGTTTCTCTACACCAAAGACCTCGTCAATCACTGTGTCTTTCCCCTCGCGAGGGGCTGTCTCCGGGTCCTTGATTTTGTTGAGCTCTCTCATCAATCCAAGGACCTGCCAGAACGCATGTTCTGACTCGCTGTGCTCTCCTCTTGGTGGACTGGCAGCTAAGTTTCCCATCCCCAGGAGGTCTTCTTGGGGACATCTGGAGCGCGGGCGTGCGGGCGTTGGCTGGAAAGGAACAGGAGATTTCTTGGGGAGCGTGGGCGCGTAGGAGCACGGACTCAAGAAAGAACGTGTGCGCACATGTGTGAATGCGCGTAGGCACGCAGGAGCGCTGGTGCGGGGGCGTGCGGGCGCTCAGACTCTTGACTAAGTCCAGAAGCGCAGGAAAACGTCGGCCAGAAGAGCGCGTTAGCGAGCGCCCCTTCTTAGGGTCTGCAGGAACCAAGGCATGCAGACGTGAAGGGCGAGATGCAGAAGATCGTGGGCGCGGTTGCGCCAAACTAAGAAGGCGCTCAGCAATCGAAGGGCGCGCAGGCATCAATGGGCGATCAGGAGAGCGCGAGCGAGGCAAAGGAGAACCCTTGCGTTCATCAGGACCAGGCGAGCGTGGGCTCACAGGGCGCGCATCAGGCACAAGCACAAATGAGTGCTTGCGCGCGGGCGAGTGCTTGAGCGCAGGAGAATGATGGTGCGCAGTGCGCTCATCAGGAAGGCACTGCAACTTCTCTGGAGGATGAGAGCGCCCAGGAGAGAGCTGGCGAGCAGGAGATTACTGGGGCGTTGGAGAGCGCTGCAACTTCTCAAGAAGATGAGAGCGCCCAGGAGAGCGCTGGCAAGCAGGAGATCGCTGGCGCGTTGGAGCGCGCTGGCGAGCAGGAGATCGCTGGCGCGTTGGAGAGCGCTGGCGAGCAGGAGATCGCTGGCGCGTTGGAGAGCGCTGCAACTTCTCTGGAAGGTGAGAGAGCGCCGATGTGAGCGCTGGCAAGCAGGAGGGCGCCCAGGTGAGCGCTGGCAAGCAGGAGAGCGCCCAGGTGAGCGCTGGCAAGCAGGAGAGTGCCCAGGTGAGCGCTGGCGAGCAGGAGAGCGCCCAGGTAAGCGCTGGCGAGCAGGAGAGCGCCCAAGTAAGCGCTGGCGAGCAGGAGAGCGCCCAGGTGAGCACTGGCGAGCAGGAGAGCGCCCAGGTGAGCGCTGGAGAGCAGGAGAGCGCTGGCGAGCAGGAGGTTGCCCAGGTGAGCGCTGGCGAGCAGGGGAGCGGTGGCGAGCAGGATATCGCTGGCGCGTTGGAGAGCGCTGGCGAGCAGGAGATCGCTGGAGCGTTGGAGAGCGCTGTAACTTCTCTGGAAGATGAGAGCGCCCAGGTGAGCGCTGGCGAGCAGGAGAGCTAGAGCTCCATTGCATGCAAGCGAGCAGGTGGCGCGCAGAGGAACCCTGCGTAGGCGCCCAAAGCACGTCAGCAGCCAGGAACGGCGAAGGGAGGTCTGGTAGGTGTAGGGGATCGCGAACGATCCGCAGGAAGTTGCAGTGACGATCCTCTCCAGACGAGACGGATCCTCCACAGGGGAGGAGACGAAGATCCAAAGAGGCGCCTCCTAACTCCCTTGTAGAGAGAAGGAAGACCTCTCTCGCGCAGAGGGCGAAGCGAAGGCGCCCTCTGGGTAGGAAGACGGGTCATCCGTCCTCTGAACAGGAGTCTCTGTGGTGAACTTCCCTCACGGGGAAGAAACACTTGCAGGAGAGACCGTAGGATTCCACTGCCCCCCGAAGGAGACCGAGCCTTCCGCAACAACAGCAGCAGTAGGCCTCCGAAGAGGAGTCTCTGTGGTGAACTTCCTCACGGGGAAGAAACACTCGCAGGAGAGACCGGAGGACTCAACTGCCCCCCGAAGGAGACTGAGCCTTCAGCAACAACAGCAACAAGAGGCCTCCGAAGAGGGATCTCTGTGGAGAGCTTCCCCCACGGGGAAGAAACACTCCTGCAGCTGCTCAGCCCCTTGAACGTAGCCGCAGATGCAACCGCTCAGCCCCAAGAGCATAGTTGCACAATATCAATTATAAATTAAGGTAAGAGAAGTTTCCCCCGAAAGAGAAAACTCAAAACCTGGGAAAGGAACCTCCCTCGGAAGGGAAGTGTCCCCACCCAAGGAGGCGAGCCTCCTGAGAGTTCTAAAACTGAGGAGCTGTCGATATCACGGGAGGACTTCCAGGAGGAGAGACACGCCCCTGACGAAGATCCAACCCACAAGACAGCTCTGCTTCGTAGACCCATAGGCAAACGAACAGCAAATCATTAACTGTGAAAAAAAATGAACAGTAATTAGTTAACATTCATTCCCCCGGGAAGACTCCTAAGAGGAACCCGAGGGAAAAAACCCAAGAATTACATAACAGGGCGCCCTCCACCTCACCTATACTCATGGGAAGGTGGGGTGGGTAGGGCGCTGGCGAAAGCTGTAACAAAACAGAATTAAAACAGTTACGCTATGCAATTCAAAGAAAGTTCACTAAAAGTAAGAACGAACAACCCCGAAGGGAAACGTTCTACAAACTGAAGAACAAAAAACAATTAGATTTATAACAAGTAATAAAAAAAATAATTGTAAAGCACAGCGTTGAAACTCCACCCACATAGAGGAGT
>NC_090730.1:81312306-81317306 GCF_036898095.1 Palaemon carinicauda | reverse complement strand
ACGAGATGATTCCTTCTTTTGTGATCTAGCAGACTAGTCCTTGTTGCTGTTCTCGGTGGGAGGATAAGATCCTTTCCCTGGGAGTAGCAACACCTTCCTTGCTTTGGTTCACTGGGAGCTGGCAAGTATTGCTGGCCTCCCTCCTTGGATCTCCCTTAGGCTAAGATGAGTTTTCTTGGCTGCGGGTGATTCTTCACTAAAGCAAGGTTGGTAGGACCCTCTTTTGTCCCTTCCCCCTCTATCTCCGTAATGGCCTAGCCATTACAGTACTGTATGTCATTCTACATCTGGACCTAGGATATGTTAGGATGTGGAATTGACTCAGTCCCTTGCCGGCCGTCAGGCTCTGCCGGCCGGCAAGGGTCTTCTGCTTTGAGTGCTGCCCGGACCTCCCTTGGTCCCTCATCCATGCCTGCCTGTAGAGCCAGACGGCATTGGTCAGGAAGCCTGAATTAGATTCTCCCCTTCCTTATATGCACTCTTTCGGATTGCCAGGCTTGGAGGTAGTTTACGCTCTTATCCCGGCATCCATTCTGTTTTCTTCTAGTGCTGTACCTGACCCGGCTGCCGGCCTATGAGGTTCTCTGGTTCTTTTGCTGCTGGCCGGCATCGGTTGTTTACCTTTGCCGGCCGGCTATTGTCAGCCCTTGTCTGCCGGTCGCTATGAGCAGTGGCCGGCAGCCGGGTACTACCTTGTGTAGTTGCCGACCGGCAGTTATTGCCGGCCGACATTGGCTGTTGCCGGCCGGCACATGCATTTGAACCAGCGTTCTGCCGCCTTATAGCTGTTAAGTAGTATACTTTAAAGCTAGTTATGGTGTGTGCCGGCCGGCACATTACCTTCTATACTGTACCAGTATTCTTCAGTATAACATATAGTGTAGGAAGAAAACTATAGTATAAGTTTTGGTACAGCACTGTGTGTTCTAACACTTTTGTGTTGTCTTGCACAGCCCTTTGGTGTTGCCTTACAGATAAGAAAGTGAGTTCTTTCTTGTCTATTATCCGGGATTTTAAAATCATTGCTTAGGTGTGAGCTACACCTGTTTCCTCTGGAAACTTTCCAATGGTTACTCTAGAAGAGAGTAACCATACGATTTTATTATCTGGAAGGCTGCAACAATGGGTTGTGAAGGAAACACAAGTGTGTGTCTTTCCTTTCTGATTTGTTATGCTAAACTTGGCATATCCAGTGATACGTAGTTCACTTGATACTCATGGAAATTTCTTCTCTTTACAGGAGGACCCTCCGAAGTGCGGAAGTGTTTTCTGCAACGTCCGCAGTAAGAACCTCTGCGGACATGAGTTTTGTAGGAGGCACGCAGCATGCGCTGTCTCCAAGGGTGATCTCCAGTATTGGGACCCTCAGGTATGTACCGTGTGCACTAACCTGATTACTGAGGCCTTTGATCCCCCTAGGACGGCGGAATCAAGGGATATAGCAAGGGAGAAGCTTCGTACCTGGGTAAGGGGCTTCCAGAAGAACACCTCTGGACCTTATCTTCCAAGTGAGAAGATGAGGGCTTATCTTTTCCCTAGGGCATCAGCTGATGCAGTGATTCCCCAGCCTCAAGAGGAGATCCCCCAAGTTCAGATCCAGGTGGATGCTGAAGTCGCGGTCGCCTTGCAAGACATCCAGTTGGACGACAGGATGTCTGACGTGTCCGAGCGTCTGGAGGAAGACCTCCTGGCAGGAGCCCAGGATGAAGTTCAAGCCCCAGACATTGTAGAGGAAGAGGTCGACGAGGTGTCGGCTACTCCGGTTCAGATCCCGGAGCCTATTCCCTCAACATCGTCCGCTCTCCCAGTAGAGCTGGGACAGGCCCTCTCCTCCATTGTTGGAATGATCCAACAAATGCAGAAGGAGAATCAGGAGAAGGCGGCTGCAATGGAACTGCAGATGCAGAGGCTTGCAGCATCACATGGGCCCCAGAAAAGGCTCAATGTGAAAGACCTTCCCTTGTGCTCAGATGCTAACCCGTGGAGGTATGCTGAGCACATGCCGATGACGACTGGAAAGATCGTCATCTCGGATAAGTTGGGTTCAGTTCCCCTAGAGGAGGTGGAATTCTGGCCCAGCAAGGGGTCATATCCGGACTGTTATGTCCGGCTGAGGAAGGAACCAGCTTCAAAGGAGGAGACAGAGCCGAAGGAGGTCATAGTGATGGACCATGCTAAGGCTCAAGCTTTGCTTTCATCCTCGATGAAAGAGAGGGGCTTCACGAACTCAAAGGTAGCTGCATTGAGTAAGAAGCTCCCTTCCTTTGTGTCCTCTCCTGCTAGAGCCTTCCCCTTTTTACAGAAAGGGTTTACCGGCTGTACTAAAAGCAGTCGAGGCCGGCAAGCCTTGCCCCTCCCTGGAGGAGTGTAAACCCTTGTCGCTGGCCCTGCCTATGGACCACAAAGACTGGAAGGATGTCCATCTTACCTTCTCAGTTGGGAAGTTGGAGGCTGATATTGCCAGACGTCATTTCGGCGAGGACCTCCCTAAGCTGTCTGACTTTCTTTTGTGGAGAGAGCTCGAGACAAAAGAAAGACTGGCTGCCTCAATGTCTCTTCAGACTACTCTTGAGACGATGGCAAGTGACCCCAAGGTCCATGAAATGTTCATGGTAGTGGCCAAGACTCATCTGGCCACAGTGACGAAGGATCTTTATAGCTTCGTCACGGCGAGGAGAGCTTGTAGGGAGTTCGTGTTCACCTCGGCTAAGGTGAGGCACGAGCCAAGGAAACTAATCTCCTCCAACATTTGGGGCAAAGACCTTTTCCCTACCGAATTGGTCAAAGAAGTTGTTGATAAGGCCGCCACGGAGAATAGAAACCTTCTCCAGAAGTGGGGCCTGGCTATCAAAAGAAAGTCTTCCCCGGATGAGGGTCCTCAACCAAAGAGGAAGACTATGAGGACTAGGCTACCGTCTCGGCCAGCCAAGCCGCTTAGACAGTAACAGCAACTGCAATTGCCATTGCCTTCAGTGCCCCAGATGGTGGCACAAACCCCGACCACTTTCCAGTGAGTACCCCAGGCCGTGTCGACACAGTCCACGGCATTCACCCCAACGTTCGAAGGGCAGTCTACTTCCTTTCGAGCAAAGCCTAGAGGAGCAGCCAGAGGCTCGTCTAGGCGCCCCTCAAGGGGAAGGGGATTCAGGGGTGGTCGCGGTCAGGGAGGCAAGACCTCAGGACGGCAGTCCAAGTGAGATGATGCCGGTAGGAGGGAGACTTCAGAATTTTCGGGATCGGTGGACCTTCGATCCCTGGGCCCACAGCCTACTCAAGAACGGACTGGGCTGGAGCTGGTACAGCACTCCACCCCCGTGTCCTTGGTTTTTCCAACACTCCACCCCCGTTCTGGAGGAGTATGTCCAAGAACTGTTGGAGAAAAAAGTGACCCGAAGGGTGAAGTCCAACAAATTCCAAGGGAGGCTGTTTTGTGTTCCCAAGAAAGACTCGGAAAAATTCAGAGTCATTCTGGACTTGTCGCCACTCAACAAGTTCATAGTGAATTGCAAGTACAAGATGCTAACACTGCAACACATAAGGACCTTACTGCCCAAGAGGGCATATTCCGTCTCCATAGACTTGTCAGACGCCTATTGGCACGTCCAATCAATCGTGGACATTCCCCCTACCTAGGGTTCAAGCTACAACGAAGACTATACGCCTTCAGAGCCATGCCATTCGGGCTAAATATAACCCCAAGGATTTTCACGAAGCTTGCTAGCGTAGCTCTCAAACAATTACGCCTAAAGGGAATTCAGGTAGTAGCCTACCTGGACGACTGGCTGGTGTGGGCAGCATCCGAGGCAGAATGCTTGCAAGCTTCCAGTCAAGTGATCCAGTTCCTAGAGTATCTAGGCTTCAAGATCAACAGAAAAAAGTCTCGACTTTCTCCATCTCAAAAGTTCCAGTGGCTGGGAATCCACTGGGACCTAATGTCACACCGTTTCTCAATCCCGGCGAAGAAAAGGAAGGAGATAGCAGGTTCTGTCACGAGACTTCTAGATTCCGAAAGGATATCAAGACGCGAACAGGAGAGGGTACTGGGTTCTCTCCAGCTAATGGATGCAACCGGAGTTTGGAGAAGTTATGCATCAAACGCGCGAAGAGATCTGAGAAGACCAGTTCCGCTTCGGCTACGTACTCTTCTCAGGCCTTGGTCCCAAGCCAGACATCTAAAGAAGTCGGTTCTTCTTCAGCCACCTCCCCCGTCGGTGACGATTCACTCAGACACCTCGAAGGAGGGATGGGGAGGTCACTCTCATCGGAAAAAAGTCCAGGGGACTTGGTCCAAGCTATTCAAGACCTTTCACATAAACTTTCTAGAAGCTATGGCAGTGCTCCTTACCTTAAAGAAAATCTCCCCGCGTCACTCGATCCACAAAAGGTTGGTGATGGACAGCGAGGTAGTTGTGAGATGCTTGAATCGACAAGGATCGAGGTCACCACCTCTCAACCAGGTGATGTTGGCCATCTTCCGATTGGCGGAAAAGAAGAAGTGGTACCTGTCGGCAGTTCACCTTCAAGGAGTCCGCAATGTGACAGCGGACGCTCTATCCAGGTTCACACCGATAGAGTCGGAATGGTCCTTAGACGCAGGATCATTCTCCTTCATTCTGAATCAAGTCCCAGAACTGCAGATAGACCTCTTTGCGACGAAAGACAACAAGAAGTTGCCCCTGTACGTGTCCCCGTACGAGGACCCCTTAGCGGAAGCAGTGGACGCGATGTCCTTCGACTGGAACAGATGGTCCAGGATTTATCTGTTCCCTCCTCACAACCTTCTGTTGAGGGTCATCAACAAACTGAGATCCTTCAAGGGGGGTAGCGGCAATAGTGGCCCACAAGTGGCCGAACAGCGTGTGGTTCCCCTTGGCATTGGAACTCCGGTTGAAGTTTCTACCGCTACCAGATCCAGTTCTGACCCAGCGAGTCCAGAAGTCGACTGTATGCGCTTCATTACAGAAAACCCGGACCCTGCAGCTCATGATTTTCTCTCCCTA
>NC_090730.1:81281500-81306806 GCF_036898095.1 Palaemon carinicauda | reverse complement strand
TATGATGTGTGTATATTTATATTTATATATATATGTATATAAATATATATATATATATATATATATATATATATATATATATATATATATATATATATATATATATATTTATATATATATATACATATATATATATATATATATATAATATATATATATATATATATATATATAGATAGATGGATAGATATATTTGCTTATATATATAAATATAAATATATAAATATATATATATATATATATATATATATATATATATATATATATATATATATATATATATATATATATATATATATACATATATATATATATATATATATATATATATATATATATATATATATATATATATATAAGCTGTATATAAAACGGATTTTGAGCGAAGCGAAAAATCTATTTTTGGGTGAGATGGCCATGTCGTCCTGATGGAAGTTCCTATAGGGTAGCTTCCTAGGGTATATTACAACTACGGCGATATTCCCAGAGAATTTACCTTAAGGTACCAGAATTCTAACTCCTGGAGCGAGTATCCCTCGTGAAAGGGATATCGCGACATATCAGAGGACGTATTCTAGACACGTCACATGGCAATCTACATCCTGGACAGAGATTTCGTCTCGTAGGAGGTGATTGACGAGATACGAATTCGGGAAAGAAAAAGGGGAGCCGCTCCCAAGGCTTCCCTATCCCCCGATTCGTATGCGTGCCTGGCGCCAATCTTGGCGCCATCAGTATTCCTTGTAGCGTACACGAGGTGCTACAGATACTGTATGTAGGGAGGGGTCCTACAGCCCTTTCTTAGAAAGGCAAGGGCGGGTCCATCAGGACGACATGGCCATCTCACCCAAAAATAGATTTTTCGCTTCGCTCAAAATCCGTTTTTTGGGCTCAAGCCATGTCGTCCTGATGGAAGTGTACCAGAGCATTACTGTATCTGTGGATTCTCCGAACGTGCCGTACTCCCCGGAGGTAATTTTTTCCCGGTCGACTAGACCTAGAGACCTAAGATGTTACCGTTATACATCTTTTCAACTAACTATAAACTATGTTTAGAGCTTCCTGCCCCCTACAGGGAAGAGTCCTACTAGACTCTGGAAAGTCTCGAAGAGTACATATATCTATGTATGAATACCAGGCAAGCTAATATAGTGGTCTCGCCCTATATTAAGTAAAGCATAGTTTGTATAGAACCACTGCGTCAATATATATTGACCAGTAATCCGCACAATACTTGTATTGGACAAAGGTTTATATCCGCATAGGAAGAAACTAATAAAACCGCCCCTCGTCCCTTTATGGGACGGAGTCCTCCCATTAGGGGACTACATAAACCAATGCAACATAGCTTGCATAACAGAACAATTCTATCAGAATTATCCCAGATAAGATACATAGAATCAAAATGCTCAATTATACCAATAAATTGACACAGGTGAAAGAGACGCAAGGTTCTCAAGAACAAGTTTATTGACAGATAATAAACAGACAGGTTAACAACAATTATATATATATATATATATAAAAGAGGGTAACCCAAAACTTTAAGCATAAGTATGATAGTAAAAAGAACTTATTTATCTGAAAGAAAAACCATTAAACACCACTTTAATAAGATACCAAGGTATCAAGTCATAAAGTCTGTATTACAATTCAATCACATTAGCGTTAGAAACGCTCGGCACACATGTCTGAACTTATGCTAGGTTCAGCTTTGAAAGAAGGAACAGTCTATATGGGCACTTGGTGCCCTCATTTAGTTTGTAGTACAGTATGTACCTACACACTCACCCTGGACTTAATCGTCCCAATTAAGACCACTGTTCCTCGCAGAGTTAAACAGTAGGGTTAACTACACGACCCACTGCTACCACAGATCTCTTAAGTTCCTCTACTTGCTTCGCATAGTGGCGAAAGAACACCCTGGAAGACTTCCAGCCCGTGTATGAGCGGAGATGTTCAAAATCCATACAATTAAAGAAATTTAGGGATGAGGCAACTTTCCTCGGATCGTGACCTGCGGGTGTACTGTCAGGATCCGCTCTGCGAATAAAATATGTGATTTTCGCTCTGAATTGATTCAGAGATAAATTTGAGCCTGATGTTTCTCCCCTGAATAGTTGACCACCCTTGAAGTCTGAAGTTCTACGAAGATAGACCTTTAGGCATTCTACTGGACATAGAGATGCATCTTCTTTCAGAGGGCAGATTCTCCAGGGACCCCACCTGTTGGTGGGTAACTCATTCTTGGCGAGAAACGTAGGATCCGGAAACAGGTTCAGATCCCCCCCATCCAGGAACTGAACACGACCTGCCTCTCTCGAGAGGGCTACGATCTCACTAACCCTGGCCCCGGACGCGAGTGCAAATAGGAAAATAACTTTTTGTGTCAAATCCTTTAACACACATTCTTCATTGCTCAACAGGGAGGCGAAATGAAGAACTTTGTCTAAAGACCATGAGATGGGCTTTGGAGGTGCTGAAGGTCTGAGCCTAGCGCAGGCTTTCGGAACTTTATTAAAGATCTCGTTACCTAGGTCGATCTGGAAGGCAAATAAAATGGGTCTCATCAAAGCGGATTTACACACTGAAATCGTGTTAGCTGCCAACCCTTGGCCGTGGATGTGGATGAAGAAAGATAAGCAGAAGTCTGTTGAGATCTCCTGCGGATTCTTTGCCTTTACAAAGGCCACCCACTTTCTCCAAGATGACTCATATTGCCTTCTAGTCGATTTGCACTTATATTCCTCTAGGAAGTCTATGCTGGCTTTCGAAATCCCGAAACGCTTTCTCACCGCAAGGGCGAGAAAATCATGAGCTGCAGGGTCCGGTTTTTCTGTAATGAAGCGCAGACAGTCGACTTCTGGACTCGCTGGGTCAGAACTGGATGTGGTAGCGGCACAAACTTCATCTGTTGTTCCAACGCCAAGGGGAACCACATACTGTTCGGCCACTTGTGGGCCACTATTGCCGCTACCCCCTTGAAGGATCTCAGTTTGTTGAGGACCCTCAACAGAAGGTTGTGAGGCGGGAACAGATAAATCCTGGACCATCTGTTCCAGTCGAGGGACATTGCGTCCACTGCTTCCGCTAAGGGGTCCTCGTACGGGGACACGTACCGGGGCAACTTCTTGTTGTCTTTCGTCGCAAAGAGGTCTATTTGCAGTTCTGGGACTTGATTCAGAATGAAGGAGAATGATCCTGTGTCTAAGGACCATTCCGACTCTATCGGTGTGAACCTGGATAGAGCGTCCGCTGTCACATTGCGGACTCCTTGAAGGTGAACTGCCGACAGGTACCACTTCTTCTTTTCCGCCAATCGGAAAATGGCTAACATCACTTGGTTGAGAGGTGGTGACCTCGACCCTTGTCGATTCAAGCATCTCACAACCACCTCGCTGTCCATCACCAATCTTATGTGGATCGAGTGACGCGGGGAGACTTTCTTTAAGTTAAGGAGCACTGCCATAGCTTCTAGAAAGTTTATATGAAAGGTCCTGAATAGCTTGGACCAAGTCCCCTGGACTTTTTTCCGATGAGAGTGACCTCCCCATCCCTCCTTTGAGGCGTCTGAGTGAATCGTCATCGACGGGGGAGGTGGCTGAAGAAGAACCGACTTCTTTAGATGTCTGGCTTGGGACCAAGGTCTGAGAAGAGTACGTAGCCGAGGCGGCACTGGTCTTCTCAGGTCTCTTCGCGCGTTTGATGCATACCTTCTCCAAACTCCGGTTGCATCCTTTAGCTGTGCTCTTAGCACTGGGTCTGTCACTGAAGCAAACTGGAGATAGCCTAGTACCCTCTCCTGTTCGCGTCTTGATATCCTTTCGGAATCTAGAAGTCTCTTGATAGAGCCCGCTATCTCCTTCCTTTTCTTCGTCGGGATGGAGAAACTGTGTGACAAAAGGTCCCAGTGGATTCCCAGCCACTGGAACTTTTGGGATGGAGAAAGTCGAGACTTTTTTCTGTTGATCTTGAAGCCTAGGTACTCTAGGAACTGGATCACCTGACTGGAAGCTTGCAAGCATTCGGTCTCGGATGCTGCCCACACCAGCCAGTCGTCCAGGTAGGCTACTACCTGAATTCCCTTTAGGCGTAATTGTTTGAGAGCTGCGCTCGCAAGCTTCGTGAAAATCCTTGGGGCTATGTTTAGCCCGAATGGCATGGCTCTGAAGGCGTACAGTCTCCGTTGTAGCCTGAACCCTAGGTAGGGGGAGAGTCGACGGCTGATTGGAATGTGCCAATAGGCGTCTGACAAGTCTATAGAGACTGAGTATGCCCTCTTGGGCAGTAAGGTCCTTATGTGTTGCAGTGTTAGCATCTTGAATTTGCAATTCACTATGAACTTGTTGAGTGGCGACAAGTCCAGAATGACTCTGAGCTTTTCCGAGTCTTTCTTTGGAACACAAAACAGCCTCCCTTGGAATTTGATGGACTTCACCTTTCGGATCACCTTTTTCTCCAACAGTTCTTGAACGTACTCCTCCAAAACGGGGGTGGAGTGTTGGAAAAACCGAAGGCACGGGGGTGGAGGGCTGTACCAGCTCCAGCCCAGTCCATTCTTGAGTAGGCTTTGGGCCCAGGGATCGAAGGTCCAGCGATCCCAAAATTTCATCAGTCTCCCTCCTACCGGTATCGTTTCACTTGGACTGCCGTCCTGAGGTCTTGCCTCCCTGACCACGACCACCTCTGAATCCCCTTCCCCTTGAGGGGCGCCTAGACGAGCCTCTGGCTGCTTCTCTAGGTTTTGCACGAAAGGAAGAAGACTGTCCTTCGAACGTTGGGGTGAATGTGGTTGACTGACCTGGCACAGCCTGGGGTACCCACTGAAAAGTAGTCGGGGTTTGTGCCACCATATGGGGCACTTGAGGCAATGGCAATTGCAGTTGCTGTTGCTGTCTATAAGGCTTGGCTGGCCGAGACGGTAGCCTAGTCCTCATATTCTTCCTCTTTGGTTGAGGACCCTCATCCGGGGAAGATTTTCTTTTGATAGCCAGGCCCCACTTCTGGAGAAGGTTTCTATTCTCCACGGCGGCCTTATCAACAACCTCTTTGACCACATCGGTAGGGAAAAGGTCTTTTCCCCAAATGTTGGAGGAGATTAACTTCCTTGGCTCGTGTCTCACCGAAGCCCCGGTGAACACGAACTCCCTGCAAGCTCTCCTTGCCTTGACGAAGCCATAAAGGTCCTTCGTCACTGTGGCTAGGTGAGACTTACCCACTACCATGAACATTTCATGGACCTTGGGGTCACTTGCCATCGTCTCAAGAGTAGTCTGATGAGACATTGAGGCAGCCAGTCTTTCTTTTGTCTCGAACTCTCTTCGTAAAAGAGATTCGGACAGCTTGGGGAGGTCCTCGCCGAATTGCCGTCCGGCAATATCAGCCTCCAACTTTCCCACTGAGAATGTCAGATGGACATCCTTCCAGTCTTTGTGGTCCATAGGCAGGGCCAGCGACAAGGGTTTACACTCCTCCAGGGAGGGGCAAGGCTTGCCGGCCTCGACTGCCTTTAGGACAGCCGCAAACCCTTTCTGTAAAAAGGGGAAGGCTCTATCAGGAGAGGACACAAAAGAAGGGAGCTTCTTGCTCAATGCAGCTACCTTCGAGTTAGAGAAGCCCCTCTCTTTCATCGAGGATGAAAGTAGGGCTTGAGCCTTAGCGTGGTCCATAATAATGACCTCCTTCGGCTCTGTCTCCTCCCTTGAAGCTGGTTCTTTTCTCAGCCGGACATAGCAGTCCGGATATGATGCCTTGCTGGGCCAGAATTCTACCTCCTCTAGGGGAACTGAACCCAGCTTATCCGAGATGACGATCTTTCCAGTCGTCATCGGCATGTGCTCAGCATACCTCCATGGGTTAGCATCTGAGCTTATGGGAAGGTCTTTCACATTGAGCCTTTTCCGGGGCCCATGTGATTCTGCCAGGGACTGCATACGCAGTTCCATTGCAGCCGCCTTCTCTTGATTCTCCTTCTGCATTTGTTGGATCATTCCAACAATCGAAGAGAGGGCCTGTCCCAGTTCTACTGGGAGACCAGCCGATGTTGAGGGGATAGGCTCTGGCATCTGAACCGGAGTAGCCGACACCTCGTCGACCACATCCTCTACGAAATCCGGGGTTTGAACTTCATCCTGACCTTCTGCCAGGAGGTCTTGTTCCAAACGTTCGTCCAGGTCAGACATCCTGTCATCCAACTGGATGTCTTGCATCGCAACTGCGACTTCCACGTCCACCTGGACTTGATCTTGAGGGATCTCCTCTTGAGGTTGGGGAATCACTGCATCAGCTGATGCCTGGGGAAAAAGATACGCCCTCATCTTCTCACTTGGAAGATAAGGGCCAGAGGTGTTATTCTTGAAGCCCCTTACCCAAGTACGAAGCTTTTCCCTTGCTATATCCCTTGATTCCGCCGTTCTAGGGGAATCAAAAGCCTCAGTAATCAGGTTAGTGCATACAGTACATACCTGAGGGTCCCAATACTGGAGATCATCCTTGGAGACAGCGCATGCTGCGTGTCTCCTACAACACTCATGTCCGCAGAGGTTCTTGCTGCGGACATTGCAGAAAACATTTCCGCACTTCGGAGGGTCCTCCTGTAAAGAGAAGAAATTTCCATGAGTATCAAGTGAACTATGTATCACTGGATATGCATATTATAGCATAACAATTCATAAAGGAAAGACACACACTTGTGTTTCCCTCACAACCCATTGTTGCAGCCTTCCAGATAATAAAATCAAAATGGTTTATCTCTTCTAGAGTAACCAATGCAAGGTTTCCAGAGGAAACAGGTGGAGCTCACACCTAAGCAATGATTTTAAAATCCTGGATAATAGACAGGGAAGAACTCAGCTTCCTATCTGAGGGCAACAGCAAAGGGCTGTGCAAGAAAACACAATAGTGTTAGAGGATACAGTGCTGTACCAAAACCTTTACTATAGTATTCTTCTTACTGTATATGCTATACAGAAGAATACTAGTACAGTATAAGGGGGATGTGTGCCGGCCTGCCTTTGCCGGCCGGCACACACCACAACTAGCTTTAAAGTATACTACTTAACAGCTATAGGGCGGCAGCACTCTGGTTCAAATGCCTGTGCCGGTCGGCAGCTACTGCCGGACGGTAACAGCCAGTGTTGGCCGGCAATGGCTGCCGGCCAGCAACTACACAAGGTAGTACCCAGCTGCCGGCCACACTCTTGGTGACCGGCAGACAAGGGCTGACATAAGCCGGCCGGCAAATGTACAAGACCGATGCCAGCCGGCAGCAAAAGAACCAGAGAACTACACCTGCCCGGCTGCCGGCCTCATAGGCCGGCAGCCGGGACAGGTACAGCACTAGAAGAAAATAGAATGGATGCCGGGATAAGAGTGTACACAACCTCCAAGCCCGGCAACCGAAAGAGTGCATATAAGGAAGGGGAGAAACTAATTCTGGCTTCCTTGACCAATGCCGTCCGGCTCTGCCGGCAGGCATGGATGAGGGACCAAGAGAGGTCCGGGCAGCACTCGAAAACATAAGACCCTTGCCGGCCAGCAGCTCTGCCGGCCGGCAATGGGCTGAGTCAATTCCACATCCCAACCTATACTAGGTCCAGAAGTAGAACGACGTACAGTACAGTAAGACCCCTGCCGGCCAGCTCTGCCGGCCGGCAAGGTACAGTACAGTAATGGCTAGGCCATTACGGAGATAGAGGGGGAAGGGACAAGAGGGTCCTGCCAACCTTGCTTTAGTGACAGATCACCCGCAGCCAAGAAACTTATCTTAGCCTAAGGAAGATCTAAGGGGAAAGGCCAGCAATACTTGCCAGCTTCCAGAGCACCAAAGCAAGGAAGGCGTTGCTACTCCCAAGGGAAGAACTTATCCTCCCCCGAGAACAGCAACAGGACTTAGTCTGGTCAATCACAAAAGAAGGAATCATAACTACAGAAACCTTCGGTAGTGACCTAAGGGAGCTAAGCTCCCTTTGTATGTGTTAGGTCAGCGAGGGGGACTCTGCCCCAAGCCAGACAACACAGACTCAGACTAAAAACTCTGTTGTTCTGTCCCTCTTGAACCATAACTACAGGAACAGGAAGGTACAGTAACACCCTAGTATAGTTTTATCGAAAATAAATTCGGAAAAAACCACTTAGGGATAAGCCCAAGGCTTAAACAGAGGGAAAGGGATTGCATACCTTCTCCGAAGAAAAGAAAGCAACCGGGGAGTATGATAAAGTATACTAAGGCTCCATAAGCAATTAGCCTAGGCACCAAGAGAATCGATTACCTAATTCACCGAAACTCACACGTATACAATCTTGGAAATATTCCACACAGTCTAAAATGTATAAAATATAGCCTAAAGCTTCAATAAAATTTTAATTACACTCGGAAAAACCAAATTCATGCATGAAGTACTAGGACCAAACGACTAGGCTACATGGCCTAGCGTAGGCCAGAATGGCGAATACTTCGCCAAATAATACTAAGCACGAAAGGAAATCCTATGTAAAGCTAAATAGCTAAAATTTATTAAAGCAAAACAACCAGGAATGTCGCTCTGACTAACTAATTTATACCTAGCGAGCGACAGTGTCCAGGACACCTCTGGTAGGCTACGGCTCTTGTATCAAAGATTAATCCTATTAATCACTCAAAATTTTACCAATAGCCTACATTTATACATAACAGACACTATACTCAACTTATCAGAGGCCAACGAAGACGAAGAAGCCATGAAAAGCCGAATAAATCCAAGATTTGCGAGAAAAACAGGAAAAAACACCGAGTTGTTAAGCTACGCAAAAAGGAATACAGATGGCGCCAGGATTGGCGCCAGGCACGCATACGAATCGGGGGATAGGGAAGCCTTGGGAGCGGCTCCCCTTTTTCTTTCCCGAATTCGTATCTCGTCAATCACCTCCTACGAGACGAAATCTCTGTCCAGGATGTAGATTGCCATGTGACGTGTCTAGAATACGTCCTCTGATATGTCGCGATATCCCTTTCACGAGGGATACTCGCTCCAGGAGTTAGAATTCTGGTACCTTAAGGTAAATTCTCTGGGAATATCGCCGTAGTTGTAATATACCCTAGGAAGCTACCCTATAGGAACTTCCATCAGGACGACATGGCTTGAGCCCAAAAATGTATATATATATATACATGTATATATATATATATATATATATATATATATATATATATATATATATATATATATGTTTATGTGTGTGCCTGTGGATATATATGTATTTATATATATATATATATATATATATATATATATATATATATATATATATATATGTATATATGTATATATATATATATATATATATATATATATATATATATATATATATATATATATATATATATATAAATCTACAAATATTTTATTATCTGCATATGTACACATCGAGATACACACACACACACACACACACACATATATATATATATATATATATATATATATATATATATATATATATATACATAAATATATATATATATATATATATATATATATATATATATAGATAGATAGATAGATAGATAGATAGAAATGTTTGCATATGTAAATATATATATATATATATATATATATATATATATATATATATATATATATATATATATATATATATATATATATATATATACATAGATAGACTTATGTTTGCATATATAAATAAATATATATATATATATATGTATATATATATATATATATATATATATATATATATATATATAAGCTGTATATAAATGTAGATATATACATATATATATATATATATATATATATATTTATATATATATATATATATATATATATATATAAATATATATATGAATGTATACATATATATATATTCATATATATATATAAATATATATATATGAATGTATATATATATATATATTAATATATATATATATATATATATATATATATATATATATATATATATATATATATATATATATATATATATATAATGTATATATAAGTATGTATATATATATATATATATATATATATATATATATATATATATATATATATATATATATATATAGTTCATACACTCACACACATATGCAAAAACACAGATACATACACAAACACTCCATATATGTTCGTGTGTGTGTGTGTCAGGAATACAGACGTGTTAAATCCACGGGGTAAGGCCCTAAAAATATTTTCCACAGAGATAATCGTTCTTTATTAAACCTTCTCTGTACAAAATGTTTTGAGAAAGGCCAATAGACTGCAATGTAATGTACATATAAATGACAGGCCCAGGTGATCGTCAGAATAAGATATATGCAAATAAGGGAAACACTTCAGTTTGTGTATAACCATTCTATCCTTTCTTTTTTAGATTTATGTACACAACCTCTGGCTGGAATGGGAAAGGTTTTATTAATGCCTACTGAGTCCTCCTAATCCAATGATAACAGCTAAATCCCTTTAGATTATTACCATGTCTTCCCGATCCCAATATAATTGCTTGCCGACCCCAAGTTTGGAAACCCCTGCTTTAAAGGGTGAAAATCAAAAAAGTTTCCACAATAGAGGTGGAGTGATGAAAATTACTGAGGATTTCTGTACAATGCTATAGAATAATAATATAAGGAATATCTTTACCAATAGAAATAATGAAACATCTGAGCCATTACCGAAAGTAAGAGTAGAAGGATAGAAAGCAATAAGAGGCAAAGCAGAAGATAGAAAAATGATTTAAACATAGATTCACAATAAGAGACACAGAAGACCTAAAAAATTACCACCCAATAAGTTTGCTTGCATCAATGTAAGAAATATTTACAATGATCATATAGGGTAAAATAGGAAGAAAGCTAGAATTCAATCAGCTATGAGAGCAGGCAGCTTTTAAAAGTGGATATTAAACAACAAACCAATTCATGTTATTAACCAGCTAATGAAAAATAAATCACTATATATCGCATTTGAAGTCTGTGAGAAAGCTTTTGGTATTTAAAGACTGTGAAAAAGTAATAAAAGCCCCTCAAATAC
Organism: Palaemon carinicauda; assembly: GCF_036898095.1. Lineage (NCBI taxonomy): Eukaryota > Metazoa > Arthropoda > Malacostraca > Decapoda > Palaemonidae > Palaemon > Palaemon carinicauda. Next base: position 81,295,773 of record NC_090730.1, on the reverse strand, counting down.
AAGGTATAGATAACACATATGTTACAACTCTTGAAAACATCTATACCGGTAGTGAGGGAATACCAATTGACTAAAGGCGTTACACAAATACACCCTATCTCGTTTTAGTTATGCACAACGTTCCCGAAAGAACTTTTTAGGAATTTAGTTTGGGAAAATGTAGGAATTAACATGATTGAGAAATACTTTAACATCTTAAGATTAACAGATGAATTACTTCTACTTAGTGAATCATGAAAGTAATTGCAAAAGATAATAGAACTTTTGAATAGAAAAAGCAAAAATGTAGAACTGAAAATGTATATGAGATAAACTAAGAAAATATTCAATGAAAATACAGAGAGACAATAAATAGGGTAAGGAAGAATCTCTGCAGATTCTTAATAAATATACGTGTTCGGACACACAGTAAGTATTTCTCCAGGACATGACACCGAAATTAAAAGAAGGATAAGAATGTGATGGAGAGCAATGGGTAAACAAAAGAGAAAATCATAAGTAAAATAAATCTTTCTCTAAAAAAAAAAAAAAAACTATCTAATCAGATGGTCATACTAATTACTAACGCATCAGAAACTTAGAGCCTTACTAAAACCCTAGAACAAAAGCTAGTTATAACTCATAGAAGAATGGAAAGAGTAATGATAGGAATAAACACTATGAGGCAGAAAAAGATTAACATAGAAACGAGAGCAAACTAAAATAGAGGATATTTTAGCAACATGAAAAGAAATAAATGAACATGGACAGGGCATAAAATAAGAAAGACAGATGATGTAATGGCTAAAAAGAATGACAGAATGATTCCCTAGAGATTGCGAAGGAACCAAGAAAAAGAAAAGACAGTGGATTCACGAACCCAAAAATTTTCTGCTATAAACTGTGTTCGTATATATATATATATATATATATATATATATATATATATATATATATATATATATATATATATATATATATATGTATATATATATATATATATATATATATATATATATATATATATATATATATATATATATATATATATTCTGTGTATATATGTATATACATGTATGTAAATATATATATATATATATATATATATATATATATATATATATATATATATATATATATATATATATATATATATATATATACTGTGTATATATGTATATATATGTATGTAAATATATATATATATATATATATATATATATATATATATATATATATATATATATATATATACACGGCATTTGTGGACTATGACCCCTTTTAATGGCATTTATGGACTATGACCCTTTTTCATGGCATTTGTGGAGTATGTAAAAGCCTTTTATAGTATGCACTGATCAGTTTTTAGAGAGTCCTGTGTTATTATAGAATTCCTCTTAAATACGTAAATTTGATTAAGTTCATGAGCATAGCAAGTGCAAATTTAATGTGAATGGAGTCTGATCAAATTATTTACTGGTGAACAGTGGAGTACTCCAAGGGGATGTGTTGTCACCCATGTTGTTTCTCCTCCTCATGGGATTTGTAATGTGTAGAACAGTCAGAGATGATGGAGAAGGATAGGACTAGATTGGTAATAGGAATTAAGTAGACTTGGAATATGCTGATGATGCTGTCCTCTTCAGCAGAACACTACATGATTTGCAATGCTAGCTTACCAGATTGCATGAAATATCACACGAGGCTAGGCTGACGATAACTAGAATAAACACAAAGATGAAAACGGAGTATGCATCACATGAAGTTGGGCTCAAGATGGATTGAAGAACAACATAGATGATGAGAATTGAGTAAGCAACAGAAGATGAAATATCATTGAAAGGAAAAGGGATCAATATGGTAGAATCATCTGAATATTTAGTAACTATGATCTATAATAGAGGGTCTTTAGAATCAGAGTTTAATAAAAGGTTAGAATAAAGAAAATCAGACAATGGCTAGGTTATTGAAAATCTGGAAATCAATACGTCTAGAATTATATGTAAAAATCAGAACATATACCAGTTTCGTGAGATCAGTGTTACTATATGAAGATATATATATATATATATATATATATATATATATATATATATATATATATATATATATATATATACATACATACGTCTGTGCGTATGTATATATGTATCCATCTATAAATATATATATATATATATATATATATATATATATATATATATATATATATATATATATATATATATATATATATATATATATATATACATACATACGTCTGTGCGTATGTATATATGTATCCATCTATATATATATATATATATATATATATATATATATATATATATATATATATATATATGTATATATATATATATATATATATATATATATATATATATATATATATATATATATATATATATATATATATATATATATACACACACACATATTGGAGTAGGGAGACACGTTCTGTCTTTCATCCATTTATTAGCGCCGACGTTTCGTATCAGCTTGATACATTTACCAGGCTGAAACGATTAAAAATCAATTGCGTATAAGTAAAAAGATACACTTAACGTTTACCAAAACCAATATTAAAAACCTTTTTAATAAATTAAGAATAAAAACAGAGTAAAAACAGAAACACAGAATAACAGTGAAAGGGCTAGGGGCGAATACAGAGAAACAAATTAATTAAAAAAAAAATAATAATAATAATAGAAAAATATATAATAATAATAATAATAATAATAATAATAATAATATATTATAATAATAATAATAATAATAATAATAATAATAATAATAATAATAATAATAATAATAATAATAGAACGAACAAGACACCTACCCACAGCGTTAGCGTAAGGAGAACTGACACGAAAAATTGTTATGGAAGGGAGTGTAAAAAAACAACAGGTAATTAGGCAATAAACAATTGGGTGGAAGACGACTAGTGGTTAAGAGAAGGTACAATTAGCTTAATCATTATTGATTCAAGGGTGGTTAGTTTTTCTATATGTCGGGGTCTTCCTACAATATTAAAATGACTGGTATCTATGTGTGTTTTGCAACTTTTACTGTGATTTCTTATGTTAGATTGTTCTGGATTTGATAGTCGACAACCAGTTCTATAGCTAATTCCTTGATGAGAGGAAACTCGGACTTTTAGCGGCATCCTGGTGCAACCGATGTAAGTGCCAAGATCACATCTGGGACAATTATACTTATAAACGACACCGGAGGCAAACAGGGGGCTGATCTTATCCTTGACTTGGAAGAGTGAGCCGATAGTTCGGGGGTTGCTTTTAGAATTAGCCGTGCTGGATACGCCCTTTGTTTTTGATAATACGGTTTTTAAGCAGACTGAGGGGATGGCCATGGGAAGCCCTCTGGGTCCTACTTTTACCAACATATTTATGTGCTCCCTGGAGGAGCGAGCTTTAGATGTATGCCCACCTAATTTCCGACCACTCTTTTATTGACGCTACATAGATGACACTTTTGCCTTGTTCAGATGCAATTACCATGCTGATACTTTTCTTGAGTATTTAAACAACCAACACCATAACATTAGATTTACGGTTGAAACAGAGACACAGAATTCACTTCCGTTCCTTGATGTGAGGATATCCAAGGACGAATCTGGCTTTCATACTGGTATTTATAGAAAAAGCACCTTTACTGACCTGGGCACCAATTTTTAGAGCTCATGTTTTTTTTTTTTTTTTTTTAACTTTAAACTGAATTCCGTGTCAACTCTCTCCATAGAGCCATTAATCTGACATCAAGCTGGTCTACTTTTCATACTGAAGTGACTTTCCTTGCTGATTACTTTAAGGATAATTATTTCCCCTCCAGCAATTTTTCATAGATCACTTAATAAGCTACTTAATCTGAAATTCAATCCATCCCCAATAGTCCATAGTGTCCCCAAGCTCCGTATGTTTGCTAGATTTCCTTTTCTCCATAATAATAAATTTAAAACAAATGGATCAACCTATTCAATGAGCAATTGCCTGCCCTTAATTTGAAACTAATTCCCATAATCCCCCGAACTATCGGCTCACTCATCCAAGTCAAGGATAAGATCAGCCCCCTGTTTGCCTCCGGTGTCGTTTATAAGTATAATTGTCCCAGTTTTGATCTTGGCACTTACATCGCTTGCACCAGGAGGCTGCTAAAAGTCCGAGTTTCCTCTCATCAAGGATTTAGCTATAGAAGCGGATGTCGACTATCAAATCCAGAACAATCTAACATAAAAAATCACAGTAAAAGTTGCAAAACACACATAGATACCAGTCATTTTGATATTGTAGGAAGATCCCGACATATAGACGAACTAACCACCTTTGAATCAATAATGATTAAGCTAACTGTACCTTCTCTTAACCACCAGTCGTCTTCCACCCAATTGTGTATTACCTAATTACCTGTTGTTTTGTTTACACTCCCTTCCATAACTATTTTTTGTGTCAGTTCTCCTTACGCTACCGCTGTGGGTAGGTGTCTTGTTCGTTCTATTATTATTATTATTATTATTATTATTATTATTATTATTATTATTATTATTATATCTTTCTATTATTATTATTATTATTATTATTATTATTATTATTATTATTATTATTATTATTATTATTTTTCTTTTTAATTAGTTTGTTTCTCTGTATTCGCCCCTAGCCCTTTCACTGTTATTCAGTGTTTCTGTTTTTAGTCTGTTTTTATTCTTAATTTATTAAAAAGGTTTTTAATTTTGGTGTTGGTAAGCGTTGTGTGTATCTTTTTACTTATACGCAATTGGTCTGTAATCGTTTCAGCCTAGAAAACGTATCAAGCTGATACGAAACGTCGGCGCTAATAAATGGATGAAAGACAGAACACGTCTCCCTACTCCAATTTGTTTATCCCTGAGTAATTGCCCCTGTCTCCATACTTATATTTATTTATATATATATATATATATATATATATATATATATATATATATATATATATATATATATATATATATATATATATATATATGTGTGTGTGTGTGTGTGTGTGTGTGTGTGTTTGTGTTCATTAAAAATTTCACATATTAATTGAACTCACCACCTTTCCCACTTCCTAGCCGAGTCTCCAATTGTTTGACAGGCAACTTTTGAGTCAGTGCCACCAGGCGTGTGATGCTGCTCCGCCCTTTTACATTTCCAGAATAAACAATGAGCTGAAATTCTGAATCGTTATCGAGGCCGGAGACAACAAATCTGGAAAAGTTTATACAAATATTGAGATGATAAAGGTACATTGTGTTATCTATGAACTTAAAAAAAATCGAAAAAGTGTACAGGATAAATTTGCTCAGAACTCCATTACTATGGCATGATCTTCGTCAGTAGGAATTAGTTTCCTTCATGCATTTCACATTTTTGTAACTTGAGATTAATCCTATGAAGCATATATATATATATATATATATATATATATATATATATATATATATATATATATATATATATATATATATATATATCCTATTTAATGGTTTGAATAATCTTATATGACTTTACAGTAGAAATATCTGACCAGTGAGCCTCTTTCAGTGAAGTATTTAAAGTTATTTCAAATAACTAGGGCATAGCAGTATTAACAATATTTAAGAATGATAAAAGCCTAATTGTGTAATAACCTTATCAATGTTATCTGTACCTCGGAATTTTAGAAGAAACATTTGCCTTCAGAGCGTGTGGCTTGCTTCCATAAACTTCCATAGCATAAGTTTGGTTGAGACCTCCGTCGAAGCCAGGAGTACAAACAACAGTTAAACTGTTAGCGGAGACATTTACGGCAGTGCAGTTTGTTGGGGCTTCAGGCTGGGCTGTAGGAAGCAAAGGAATCAGACGTTGATATATTTTTAACCAAGGCTAGCATTCGTGAAAGTTAAGCATCGAGAAGAAAAATTTAAAAAAGATTCTTATACACTACACAAACAATGAATGAATGTGGAAAGATTACTGATAACATTTTATATTATCATCATTATCATCATCAGCATTTCCTATGACTTATGACGCAAAGGGCCTCAATTACATTGCTTCAAATGTCTCTATCTTGAGCTTTTAATCAATAATTCTCTATTCATCATCTCAAACTTCATGCTTCGTAGTTCTCAGCCATGTAGGCCTGGGTCTTCCAACTCTTCTAGTGCCCTTTGGAGCCCAATCTAAAAGTAAAATAATCTAATCTATCATAAGCAGAAAAAAATCTAAATTCTGTAAAAAAGTAGATTTTTAGTTTTTTGGTGTTTCATCCAAAAATTTTTGGTTTAAGTATATGATTTTAATTCCCATAACTAAATAATGGATAAATGCCTGGAATGTTGTTTTAAATAAGATTAAATGGAAGAAAATGTATTGATTTCTTCTGGTACAACAGTTTTGGTCTCGACTTTCCCTCAAATTAACGTAATCAGAATAAAAATAATCGGTTTCCACAAAATCTATCTTAGTGTGATGTTTTCACCCTGAGACCAGTCAACCTGTGATCAATCACATTGAAATCAGACACTGATTGGGAATAAGAACAAGTGATCACCAAACACCAATCAAAATGCATTCATCAATGCTTTTATGCCATAATATTTAATCACAATATGCTTCATGATTATTCACTAATAAGTGACCAGTATTAAGGCTAAGTATACGACTGATATCGCATTAGCTTTCAAGATTCTCAAAGTCTTAAATGGTCTGTACTTTGCCAGTCACTAAAGGTGTGAGGTTCAAAAGAATTCCTGCTTCTGAAGGGAAATCCAATCTCCGATCAAACCCCCTTCATCTTCTTTAGGGTACACTTCCAGTCCCCTCTCAGTCTGAAGCTTCCGAACACTAGTTCTTAAAGTTTCAACGGTGTTTGGTTGGCCCATCAGAGTTGGAGAATCATGTACTGAGTGTTGATTGTTGATGCTCCTGCACCCATTAGTGAGTTCAATGACCTTGTACATGCTATTCTGGTTTCTTTGAAAGTGAGTATGATGTCACTGATCGGTGTCTTGGTTCCCATCAATGTTCAAAGGTATCACTCAATTTGCCACGTTTACAACTTGCTTTAATGTACATGGGCCGAGTAAATTCCTAGATCTCTGTACCCGGAAATCTACTGAAATCTAGTTATTAGAGTAGGATCTGGTTTCCAGCACTCCCTCTAAAGAGGAGATTCTTCGTACTATAGGATATGTAAAAAACCTCCTCTTCTTTTGATAAAGGAGTTTCTAAGTTATCAGCAGTTATGCTTGTGGAGAGACTCAAGATTGAATACACAGTCTTTCCAGATCTTGATTTTGCTCTATTCCAGCCTCTAGGTCACTTTCTGTATCATGTGCTGCAGTTGCCTATTTTGCCACTAAAGATATTAGCAAAGTACGGCTAATTGGTACTCTCTGGATCGACTCAGATACTTTTTTTGGCTCAGGATTCAGAATATCAACCGTGTTATTGGATGCTCCAGAGAAGGGATACAATTATTTTCCCAATCTCCAAATAGGTTGATCATAAAGTAACACCGTTATTGAATAATGCTCTGGTCCTGGAGGCTATGTCCCATTTCCTCAGAAGGATGTCGAGACGACGGTGGATGGAAGCTTGTCGTGACTCGCATCGTGTTCATTTACCTCTTTAGTACAATCAGGGCGTCCAAATCCGATTTCATTTAAGAAAGGTGAAGTTGATGCCCCACCCTTTTGTATGCAATCTGAAAGTTCAGGGATGGATGCACAACAATAAAGGTAGATATGGGATAAAGCCTGCTGTCCCCTCCTAGTTACCACAGGGAAGCTGGCGTTAAAAGTCGTCTTAGGGACGCAGTAGCTTTGACAGGAGATACCACAACTACTGCAGATGAAAGTGAGCTTCATAACCGAGCAACCTTTCTTTTCAAAGAATAACTCCCATATGACTAGGTGGATGGATAGAATGTGTCCATACTAATGTCGTATCCATGGCCAGAAACTCCCATGTGAATAAAAAATAGGGATTTCCTTTCCCTTTTCTAGTCGTTCATAAGCCGTGGCTGACATACCACAAACCCTCATGGCTGTCATTCTGAGAAAATCCTGTACACAAGAACACTATCAAGCCTAAACTTTACCACCTAACATAACCTACGAGCCACGCCCTTACTTACCTAATCATGGGCTAACAACCTCCTGCAATCCGTCTTACACTGCAGTATTCTTAGGTCACCCTGCGTTTGCTTTGCAGTCTTTTACACACCTGGTAAGGTAACCAAGCCTAATTCATAAGAGAAATATTTGCATATGTTTCAGACTATGTCATAAGGGACACTACAGGCAAAGCAAGCTAAAATATTAAGAAAAGAAAACGGATTTTGAGCGAAGCCATGGCGTCCTAATGGAAGCATACCAGAGAATTAATGTATCTGTGGATTTTTTGTCAGTGCCTTAACCTTGGGACAACATTCTACGGCCAAAAGGGCCAATTGAGACAAATGACGTTCCCGTTGTCCGTCATCATCACTAAGCATAACAATGTTACTGCTTCCTGCCCCCTGCAGGGAAGAGTCATTTTCAGACGTTAGAAAAGGGCCTCAAGTTAGCATATATTGTATAAACAAACATAAGTATACACTGAGAATAAAAACGGTCTCAAGGATTGTATATATTTTGGAACCAATATAAGTGTCCTCATCCGTTGATTGTAAGCATACAATGATATGAGAAATACTTACACGAGTAAGTTAAGGAACTCTGAGTAGTGAAAGTTTCGGTCCAATTCCCGTAGAGTCTTCCAATTTTTGCGAGTTCGCAACTGAACCGCATTTATGAGATAACTTCTGAAACCAAACCAACCACAGTTCGACAGCTCTAGACTGCCGTCTTGTAGGTTGGGGATTTGGAAATAATATTGCTGGGGGGGGGGGGGTGAACCTACATTTAATATGTCCGTGAAAATACTCACCTTTATAACTGCAGAAGACTGCAATGCATCATCTGGTGTCCCTCCTGTAAGGAAGGGAGAACAGAAATGAGTATTCAATTGATTATCGCACCGATAAACAATTTGTAAAATCGTCTTTTGACAAAATAGCTTAGGACAAAAAGCTAAAAGAGATAGTGGGAGACACATACCCGTGTATCCCTTGTGAGCCAATGCTGTTACTTCTCAGTATTAAGATAGGGAAATTTCTCCAACCGGGGAATTCCCTGAAGAAAAAGGGGTTCGAACACCTAGGTGTAAGGAAGTGTACAAGCACTGCCCCCCTCTATACTTAACGCTGTGAGGTAAGAAGGATTGATTCACAATCAGAGTATCGAAGGAATGTCATTCTTTCGAAATAGGAGCGGTAACAGCAGAAGTTCTCATCCAAAATATGTTGATTAGAAATTAAAAGACATATATTTATGTATCGCAACTCATCTATTTGCTGTAACCCCCCTTACAATATTAAATCAGGGAGTTTCCTGAACAGGGAAACTCAGGGATAAGGGCTCTCCCTTTTAGGGGTTAGAGGCATCAAACCACCGGCCCTTTACGAAATTTAATATTGCAGGGTAAATGGAAACTGATTTCAAATCAGAATATTGATTAAATATTATTCTATCAATATAGAATTGGGTTCAGCAAATATCTGAACAGGGATACCCAAGATAAATTGGAAATAACTACTAGTATAATATATACGTTAGTTATCCATCTGCCGTATTTACTATACTGCAAATACACTGACTACCTGTATAGGCCTATACCGTAGTTCAGCCGGCAGAAAATAAAAGACATATACTTATGCATCACAACCAATCTATTTGCTGTGACCTCCCTTACAATATTAAATCAGGGAGTTTCCTGAACAGGGAAACTCAGGGATAAGGGCTCTCCCCTATAAGGGTTAGAGGTGTCACACCACCAGCCCTTTACGAAATTTAATATTGCAGGGTAAATGGAAACTAATTTCAAATCAGAATATTGATGAAATATTTTTCTATCAATATAGAATTGGGTTCAGCAAATATCTGGACAGGGATACCCAAGATATATTGGAAATAACTACTAGTACAATATATACGTTAGTTATCCATCTGCCGTATTTACTATACTGCAAATATACTGACTACCTGTATAGGCCTATACCGTAGTTCAGCCGGCAGAAAATAAAAGACATATACTTATGCATCCCAACCAATCTATTTGCTGTGACCTCCCTTACAATAATAAATCAGGGAGTTTCCTGATCAGGGAAACTTAGGGATAAGGGCTCTCCCCTATAGGGGTTAGAGGTGTCACACCACCAGCCCTTCATGAAATTCAATATTGCAGGGTAAATGGAAACTGATTTCAAATCAGAATATTGATGAAATATTATTCCATCAAGATAGAATGGGGTTCAGCAAATATCTGGGCAGGGATACCCAAGATATATTGGAAATAACTACTAGTATAATATATACGTTAGTTATTCATCTGCCGTATATACTACACTACAAATATACTGACTACCTGTATAGACATATACTGTAGTTCAGCCGGCATGTTGCCGGATTAGCTAGCTATTGCCGGAGCATCTAGCAAGCTAGATAAGAGAGAGAGAGAGAAAGCATGGAGTGAAGGCTATTTATTACTGCATATGTATACAGTAATAAAAGATGTAAAAGTCTAATTTTACTGCCTTTCTCCGAAAAGAAGGTTCACTTCCATTTAGCCACAGTACTATTGCCGGCTTACTACTGTAGGCCAGCCTCCGGGAGCACGAGTACAGTCGGCATGCTACCTACTGAGTCAGTACCTATCTGTGCCGGTCTAATGCCGGCCAGAACAATACGCCGACAACGGAAACTGTGGCTAGCAGATCAAGAGAGAACTGGAGAACCTTGGTGACACAAGGGACCTCCCATCCACAGCCGCCAAGGCCACTGGAAGCCAGCACTCGACGACAGCCGTCATGGCCGTTGGCAGTCGGCAGTCGCCGACAGCTGACGGCTGAGAAGGGGGGATCTGGGTGGCTCCAGCAACCCACTGGCAATGGTAAGGTTGCAGGACTCCAGCACAGGAAAGACAATGGCTCGGCCATCGTAAAAAAACAGATAGGGGAGGGACCGGCGATGTTGCCGGACCTACACACCTTGAAGAAACTCTGTTTCAGTACCGGCACGACCACAAGCGGCAGGAGAATCATTATTCTCCAGCTTAGGAGGTGCTAATACAGTTAAGGGGACGGCAGCTCATGCCATTCCTCTCAACAAGGGAAAAACAGAGTTCCAATGCTGGCGCCATCCTAGGCCACAAGAGTATACGACTCTATAGCCTAGGGCCGGCGAGCATAGGACTAGTCTACTAGACCACAGGGAGAAGGTGGCGGCAACATTCGACCACTTCAGGTGTAATCTAGGGAGGGCTACCCTCCTATGCTGGCAGTTCCGCCGGCAGGGGAATGCAATCACCCCGCCGACCGACTGCCGACAAAGACTAAATACTCTGAGGTTCTGATCGAATCCCAAAACTTGCCGTCTGACGTTAAGGGATGAGACAGAAAACTCTAGGCTAGTTATGCCTGAATTCGAAATTCAAGGCCGAGGCAGAGAGTTGTAGCCTAAGGCTACTCTCAGAGGGAAGAGAGATTACCCATAAATCTCTAGCGAGATTAGTAACGGTTAGTATAATTCCAGGATATATCGATCTCCAGGAATGATAACCGATACACTAGGGTAACCGGGGAAATGACGAAAGTATATGGTGTCTAGGTTATGTTACCTAGACAAGATGAGATCTTGGTTACCTAAATCACCAAAACTCTGACATATACGATCGTCACGGGAAGGGAAAATTATGCTTATAAATATCTTTACAATATATAATGCCTAAATAGCTTTCATAATAACAATTAAGCTATTTAAACCGGAATGTCGTTCTGCTAACTAAATAGCACATGTTCAAAGAACGACAGCGTAGCGAGTTGCTACAGATAAAGGAATGACCGCCAGAGGGAGTTGGCGCGGTTGTAATACGATTGTAGTAGGGGAACCAGGGTAATCTTTGTTGCGGTTACCCTTCTATTCTGCCACGTATTCCCCCTCGAGTCGTAAAGGCTATTTGGGGTGCAGATTGCCATGGGGCGTGTCAAGAATACATCCCCTGATGATATACGATACCCTTAAGAGTAATCATGAAGGTACTCGTACCAGAAGTTAGAATTCTGTGAAACCTTTGGTTTGATTCTCTGGGAATATCACTGTAGTCATATATAACCTTGGGAAGCTACTTAAGGAACCTTCCATTAGGACATCATGGGTTGAGCCCAAAAAGATATCTTTGTAAGATAGGTTGGATGATATAAAAAAGCTTCCACGTTTTGGGGCAATCTTCCAACGTCATAAACTATAAGTAAACCATCAAAAATGGGGGCTTGCCAATGAACATTGATCATTCATCATAGGAATATCACATTTCAACAACACTGCACTATCAACAAATGCTGGAATAATTCCCAGGAGTCCTATCAAATAAAAATAAGTTAGAAATTTGGAAACATTGAAATTTTATTAGATTAGAAAATGCCCTCAGATAACTTCCCTGGTCATGCGGGATCTGATTGAGTACTTTCAAATTAACTCTACCACAGATTTATTCAGTATTCTACCATGAAAGTGCTAATGATTTCATTAATACATCATGTACAGCAAATTCCAGGATTTACGGAGCAACAACGTGTATGTCAGGGCACAGAGCTCGTACAAGAAATCTTAAAGAATTTTTTTATGATTTTTAAAAGGATTCTGCATCTATCTGGTAAATACTTGCCTGGTGGTATTTAAAACATTCTGAAGAGAATTTGTTCTATACAAGTCTGCAATAGGGTTTGAAAAAAGGTAGTTGTGTGGTTTGGCCGTTGTTATACATACACATCTTAATTTCTAAGAGTTTCTCCTTACTTTGCTTTTCGTCAACCACAAGTTAAATGACTTCCGTTTTTGTTTAGATAGTGAATGACAGAGCCACCTTGTTTAAATAAAGGAGGAACTATTAAGTACTCAGCAAAGAGGGTAGATTTGTGGGCTGTAAAAGAAACAGTACCTTTTGTGGTTATTTTTATTATATTTTAATTTGCGAGCAACAAATCTTAACTCCGTATGGTTATTCTTTAGTCAAATCAGATCTATTACCTTTGAAATGGTGATAAGCTTCCTACTCCTTCAAATAAGCATGTTTACAGTAATAATTGGAACAAAATTTGTCTTACACTCGGCAATTTAGGACGCAAGAGGGTATAAGTTCATCAATTATGTTGAGCAGAGACTCGTTGGAAGGAACAAGCTTAAACATTTTATACAATTGGGAAAAATTCACATTTAAAGGATCACTCGAAATGCCATTAAATGCTTTTTTTTTTTTTTTTTTTTTAAATTCTGTGGCAATCTTACTTTAAGATGACACATCAGGGACAGGCTGATCAGGATCAACTAATAATGAAATCAAAGCATGGTGACACAAAAGGGGAACAAACTTTACATGGAATAATGCCAAAGGAGTCGGAGTAACAGCATATACTATGTCATAGAAGTTTCATATATATATATATATATATATATATATATATATATATATATATATATATATATATACTGTATATATATATATATATATTTATATACTGTATATATATATATATATATACATATATATATATATATGTATGTATATATACGTGTATATATATATATATATATATATATATATATATATATATATATATATATATGTATATATATATATATATATATATATATATATATATATATATATATATATATACAGTATATATACATATATATATATATATATATATATGAATATATATATATATATATATATATATATATATATATTTATATATATATATATATATATATATTTATATATATATATACATATACGAATATATATATACGTATATATATATAAATATATATATATATATATATATATATATATATATATATTTATATGGATATATATCTATATATATACACACACATATATATATATATATATATATATATATACATATATATATATGTGTGTGTGTATATGATATATACATATATATATATATATATATATATATATATATATATATATATATATACATATATATATAAATATATATATATATATATATATATATATATATATATATATATATATATATATATATATATACTGCATATATTCATATATATATAGATATATGTATAGATACATATACCATATATATATATAAATGAATATATATATATATATATATATATATAT
>NC_090730.1:81259000-81264000 GCF_036898095.1 Palaemon carinicauda | reverse complement strand
TGCAATGTCCCCAGCAAGAACCTCTGCGGACATGAGTGTTGTAGGAGACACACAGCATGCGCTGTCTCCAAGGTTAATCTCCAGTATTGGGACCCTCAGGTATGTACTCTATGCACTAACCTGATTACTGAGGCTTTTGATTCCCCTAGAACGGCGGAATCAAGGGATATAGCAAGGGAAAAGCTTCGTACTTGGGTAAGGGGCTTCAAGAAGAACACCTCTGGCCCTTATCTTCCAAGTGAGAAGATGAGGGCGTATCTTTTTCCCCAGGCATCAGCTGATGCAGTGATTCCCCAGCCTCAAGAGGAGATCCCTCAAGATCAAGTCCAGGTGGACGTGGAAGTCGCAGTTGCGATGCAAGACATCCAGTTAGATGACAGGATGTCTGACCTGGACGAACGTTTGGAACAAGACCTCCTGGCAGAAGGTCAGGATGAAGTTCAAACCCCGGATGTCGTAGAGGATGAGGTCGACGAGGTGTCGGCTACTCCGGTTCAGATTCCAGAGCCTATTCCCTCAACATCGGCTGGTCTCCCAGTAGAACTGGGACAGGCCCTCTCTTCGATTGTTGGAATGATCCAACAAATGCAGAAGGAGAATCAGGAGAAGGCAGCTGCAATGGAACTGCGTATGCAGTCCCTGGCAGAATCACATGGGCCCCGGAAAAGGCTCAATGTGAAAGACCTTCCCATATGCTCAGATGCTAACCCATGGAGGTATGCTGAGCACATGCCGATGACGACTGGAAAGATCGTCATCTCGGATAAGCTGGGTTCAGTTCCCCTAGAGGAGGTAGAATTCTGGCCCAGCAAGGCATCATATCCGGACTGCTATGTTCGGCTGAGAAAAGAACCAGCTTCAAGGGAGGAGACAGAGCCGAAGGAGGTCATTATTATGGACCACGCTAAGGCTCAAGCCCTACTTTCATCCTCGATGAAAGAGAGGGGCTTCTCTAACTCGAAGGTAGCTGCATTGAGCAAGAAGCTCCCTTCTTTTGTGTCCTCTCCTGATAGAGCCTTCCCCTTTTTACAGAAAGGGTTTGCGGCTGTCCTAAAGGCAGTCGAGGCCGGCAAGCCTTGCCCCTCCCTGGAGGAGTGTAAACCCTTGTCGCTGGCCCTGCCTATGGACCACAAAGACTGGAAGGATGTCCTTCTGACATTCTCAGTGGGAAAGTTGGAGGCTGATATTGCCGGACGGCAATTCGGCGAGGACCTCCCCAAGCTGTCCGACTCTCTTTTACGAAGAGAGTTCGAGACAAAAGAAAGACTGGCTGCCTCAATGTCTCATCAGACTACTCTTGAGACGATGGCAAGTGACCCCAAGGTCCATGAAATGTTCATGGTAGTGGCTAAGTCTCACCTAGCCACAGTGACGAAGGACCTTTATGGCTTCGTCAAGGCAAGGAGAGCTTGCAGGGAGTTCGTGTTCACCGGGGCTTCGGTGAGACACGAGCCAAGGAATTAATCTCCTCCAACATTTGGGGAAAAGACCTTTTCCCTACCGATGTGGTCAAAGAGGTTGTTGATAAGGCCGCCGTGGAGAATAGAAACCTTCTCCAGAAGTGGGGCCTGGCTATCAAAAGAAAATCTTCCCCGGATGAGGGTCCTCAACCAAAGAGGAAGAATATGAGGACTAGGCTACCGTCTCGGCCAGCCAAGCCTTTTAGACAGCAACAGCAACTGCAATTGCCATTGCCTCCAGTGCCCCAGATGGTGGCACAAACCCCGACTACTTTTCAGTGGGTACCCCAGGCTGTGCCAGGTCAGTCAACCACATTCACCCCAACGTTCGAAGGACAGTCTTCTTCCTTTCGTGCAAAACCTAGAGGAGCAGCCAGAGGCTCGTCTAGGCGCCCCTCAAGGGGAAGTGGATTCAGAGGTGGTCGTGGTCAGGGAGGCAAGACCTCAGGATGGCAGTCCAAGTGAAACGATACCGGTAGGAGGGAGACTGATGAAATTTTGGGATCGCTGGACCTTCGATCCCTGGGCCCAAAGCCTACTCAAGAATGGACTGGGCTGGAGCTGGTACAGCACTCCACCCCCGTGCCTTCGGTTTTTCCAACACTCCACCCCCGTTTTGGAGGAGTACGTTCAAGAACTGTTGGAGAAAAAGGTGATCCGAAAGGTGAAGTCCATCAAATTCCAAGGGAGGCTGTTTTGTGTTCCCAAGAAAGACTCGGAAAAGCTCAGAGTCATTCTGGACTTGTCGCCACTCAACAAGTTCATAGTGAATTGCAAATTCAAGATGCTAACACTGCAACACATAAGGACCTTACTGCCCAAGAAGGCATACTCAGTCTCTATAGACTTGTCAGAAGCCTATTGGCACATTCCAATCAGCCGTCGACTCTCCCCCTACCTAGGGTTCAGGCAACAACGGAGACTATACGCCTTCAGAGCCATGCCATTCGGGCTAAACATAGCCCCAAGGATTTTCACGAAGCTTGCGAGCGCAGCTCTCAAACAATTACGCCTAAAGGGAATTCAGGTAGTAGCCTACCTGGACGACTGGCTGGTGTGGGCAGCATCCGAGACCGAATGCTTGCAAGCTTCCAGTCAGGTGATCCAGTTCCTAGAGTACCTAGGCTTCAAGATCAACAGAAAAAAGTCTCGACTTTCTCCATCCCAAAAGTTCCAGTGGCTGGGAATCCACTGGGACCTTTTGTCACACAGTTTCTCCATCCCGACGAAGAAAAGGAAGGAGATAGCGGGCTCTGTCAAGAGACTTCTAGATTCCGAAAGGATATCAAGACGCGAACAGGAGAGGGTACTAGGCTCTCTCCAGTTTGCTTCAGTGACAGACCCAGTGCTAAGAGCACAGCTAAAGGATGCAACCGGAGTTTGGAGAAGGTATGCATCAAACGCGCGAAGAGATCTGAGAAGACCAGTGCCGCCTCGGCTACGTACTCTTCTCAGACCTTGGTCCCAAGCCAGACATCTAAAGAAGTCGGTTCTTCTTCAGCCACCTCCCCCGTCGATGACGATTCACTCAGACGCCTCAAAGGAGGGATGGGGAGGTCACTCTCATCGGAAAAAAGTCCAGGGGACTTGGTCCAAGCTATTCAGGACCTTTCATATAAACTTTCTAGAAGCTATGGCAGTGCTCCTTACCTTAAAGAAAGTCTCCCCGTGTCACTCGATCCACATAAGATTGGTGATGGACAGCGAGGTGGTTGTGAGATGCTTGAATCGACAAGGGTCGAGGTCACCACCTCTCAACCAAGTGATGTTAGCCCTTTTCCGATTGGCGGAAAAGAAGAAGTGGTACCTGTCGGCAGTTCACCTTCAAGGAGTCCGCAATGTGACAGCGGACGCTCTATCCAGGTTCACACCGATAGAGTCGGAATGGTCCTTAGACGCAGGATCATTCTCCTTCATTCTGAATCAAGTCCCAGAACTGCAGATAGACCTCTTTGCGATGAAAGACAACAAGAAGTTGCCCCTGTACGTGTCCCCGTACGAGGACCCCTTAGCGGAAGCAGTGGACGCAATGTCCCTCGACTGGAACAGATGGTCCAGGATTTATCTGTTCCCTCCTCACAACCTTCTGTTGAGGGTCCTCAACAAACTGAGATCCTTCAAGGGGGGTAGCGGCAATAGTGGCCCACAAGTGGCCGAACAGTATGTGGTTCCCCTTGGCGTTGGAACTACAGATGAAGTTCGTGCCGCTACCACATCTAGTTCTGACCCAGCGAGTCCAGAAGTCGACTGTCTGCGCTTCATTAAAGAAAACCCGGACCCTGCAGCTCATGATTTTCTCGCCCTTGCAGTGAGAAAGCGTTTCGGGATTTCGAAAGCCAGCATAGACTTCCTAGAGGAATATAAGTGCAAATCGACTAGAAGGCAATATGAGTCATCTTGGAGAAAATGGGTGGCCTTTGTAAAGGCAAAGAATCCGCAGGAGATCTCAACAGACTTCTGCTTATCTTTCTTCATCCACCTCCATGGCCAAGGGTTGGCAGCTAACACGATTTCAGTGTGTAAATCTGCTTTGATGAGACCCATTTTATTTGCCTTCCAGATCAACCTAGGTAACGAGATCTTTAATAAAGTTCCGAAAGCCTGCGCTAGGCTCAGACCTTCAGCACCTCCAAAGCCCATCTCATGGTCTTTAGACAAAGTTCTTCATTTCGCCTCCCTGTTGAGCAATGAAGAATGTGCGTTAAAGGATTTGACGCAAAAAGTTATTTTCCTATTTGCACTCGCGTCCGGGGCCAGGGTTAGTGAGATCGTTGCCCTCTTGAGAGAGGCAGGTCGTGTTCAGTTCCTGGATGGGGGGGATCTGAACCTGTTTCCGGATCCTACGTTTCTCGCCAAGAATGAGTTACCCACCAACAGGTGGGGTCCCTGGAGAATCTGCCCTCTGAAAGAAGATGCATCTCTATGTCCAGTAGAATGCCTAAAGGTCTATCTTCGTAGAACTTCAGACTTCAAGGGTGGTCAACTATTCAGGGGAGAAACATCAGGCTCAAATTTATCTCTGAATCAACTCAGAGCGAAAATCACATATTTTATTCGCAGAGCGGATCCTGACAGTACACCCGCAGGTCACGATCCGAGGAAAGTTGCCTCATCCCTAAATTTCTTTAATTGTATGGATTTTGAACATCTCCGCTCATACACGGGCTGGAAGTCTTCCAGGGTGTTCTTTCGCCACTATGCGAAGCAAGTAGAGGAACTTAAGAGATCTGTGGTAGCAGTGGGTCGTGTAGTTAACCCTACTGTTTAACTCTGCGAGGAACAGTGGTCTTAATTGGGACGATTAAGTCCAGGGTGAGTGTGTAGGTACATACTGTACTACAAACTAAATGAGGGCACCAAGTGCCCATATAGACTGTTCCTTCTTTCAAAGGTGAACCTAGCATAAGTTCAGACATGTGTGCCGAGCGTTTCTAACGCTAATGTGAATGATTTGTAATACAGACTTTTATGACTTGATACCTCGGTATCTTATTAAAGTGGTGTTTAATGTTTTTTTTTCAGATAAACAAGTTCTGTTTA
>NC_090730.1:81231500-81246500 GCF_036898095.1 Palaemon carinicauda | reverse complement strand
ACCCCTTTGTATGGCATTTATAGACAATGAGAAGCTTTTGTTTCCGCCAAAGTATCAGCAGTCAAGAGAGCCCATACAAAACAAGGAATAGAAGAATATTATGTTAGAACACATGAATATAATTATACAGGCAGTACAGTAATCCTAAAACTACAAAAAAGTAGAGTCCTTAGAAAATCCCGTTTGAGAAAGGAGCTATAGAGGGAGATTTTATTTCTCATAAATTATTCCCATCATGCCTACAGGAAGTTTTAAGAATGTAGATTGGGAAAATGTAGTAATTAATATTGATGGGGGAACACATCAACAACTTAAGATCTGCATATAGCATAGTTCTGTTTAGTAAGTCATAGGAGAAATTATATACGAGAATAGAAAATTTGAATAGAGAAAGCAAAAATGGTAAACAAAATGAGATTATGAAAAGTAAAATGTCACTTTCTCTAAAAGGAAATGTATTTAATGAGATGGTCCTACCAGTATCAAGTTATACATAAAAAACTTTAAGCTTTATCATAGCCTTAGGACATAAGCTAGTTAAACTCAAAGCGTCATGGAAAGAATAATGATGGGAATACCAATAATAGACAGAAAAAAAGATACGCGAGCAAACAACTATGCATTTCTGGCCAAAAATATCGTGTTTCTCTTTAATATTTCCCATATCAATTACTTGATGTGAATAGTACTTTAACTCATCACTCTATAGACCTCCCCCTAGTTTTTTATGCTAAAATGCATTGCCAAATATCGTTAATTAATGGGTTTAGTATTGTATAATAAATCCTAAGTCGAATGAATCGGCTAAGTAAATGAAGCAATTCACTCCACTCTCCTTTCCTCCCTCTGTCTAGACTCTCCTCTTCCCCCTCTAGTAATCTCCTTTCATAGTCTTTCTGGTTTCAATTACTCTACCATTTCTATAACCTGATATATTTGTTAATAACTGATAGAATTTATATGCTGGATTCTTGTTATAATTATTATTAACATTTCATGATATTGTGTTATTTCGTCATGTTGTATAAGTAGTTTATTGCCTTTTAGCCTATTTACCCAACTTGATGAACCGGCCCCGAGGCTTCTTTTAACTGTGTTTGCATTTTTAAAGACACGCTTTCCAAAGGCATGATTGGTTGGCTTTACCTCCTTGAAAGGTCTGTTTGGAATAAACCATATTTGTAGAATACCCACAGAATTATACTGTGACGCAAATGAATAGTATTTAAAAGTATAAAAAAATATACGACCTGCAATTTTTTTTTTATTTATATGCATAATCGCACACACATATTAACACACGCACACACACGCACACGCACACACCCACACCCACCCACACACACACACACACAAACATACACACACACACACACACACACACATATATATATATATATATATATATATATATATATATATATATATATATATATATATATATATATATATATATATATATATATATATATATATATATATATATATATATATATATATATATATATATATATATATATATATATATATAGTTGATAGTTGGGTTCCCCTCGAGAATCGCAATGTACGTAGAAATAAAATGGTCAATGCTGCTACCGAATCTTTATTTATTAGCTTTTGACATAAATTCTGTCATCTTCAGCCTATCTGTAATTGTTATTATGTGAAATTGATAAAAAACGATATAAATTATCATATGTAGATAATTAGGAAGATATACTTCCAATAACTGTCCAACTAGCTTTACAATCAAATCAAAGAACCTAAAACCATATAAAGGACATCTTTACTAGTATGACCTACCAATCAAAGAACATAAAACTATATAAAAGATCTAATCACTAATATACCTAATCCCCCGAAGGAAATGATGACAACCCACTCAGAGCAGCAGCCCACAGACAAGAAAACGGATCAGTGGGTAAGCCCTCATTCAAGCTGTTTTGTCTTTTATATATATATATATATATATATATATATATATATATATATATATATATATATATATATATATATATATATATATATATATATATATATATATATATATATATATATATATATATATATACATACATATATATATGTATATATATAATATATATACTATATCTATTTATATATCTATCTATTTATCTATCTATATATATATATATATATATATAATATATATATATATATATATATATATATATACATATATATATAAAAAATAAATATATATATATGCATATATATATATATATATATATATATATATATATATATATATAGGGAGTGAATTGTAGGGGAAATATTAAGATTTACTTATTCAGTAATATGTTTGTGTTGCTTATGCCACATTGAGGTCTTGTGTGTGTCCAACAAAACTGAAGTTGTTCTTACTGTTAAGATTAATCTTTAGTTTATTGTTGCCTTGATCCTTTTTGTATATGGAATGGAGACGTAATGCAAATGAATTTCTTCAAATTAACATGCCAGTCATGAATATGATGGGAAAACCTCCACGGTAAAACAAACAATGAGACAGCAAACTGCTTAGGTATAAATCATAGCAGATATACAAATTATGATTGTTTATGGTAGAGTGAGCAAATACACCGTAAAAAATTTCGGTCAACTTATATAACACATGATTACATTTACTCTACCTTTCTAGGATGTAAAGCCCATCAATCCTGCCTTTGGAAAACGCGTGTTTCGTAATGGAAACAGAGCTAAAAGAAGCCCTTACGGCATGTTCATCAAGCTGGGTAAATAGTCTGAAGTCTAAAAACTCTTTATATACCATGACGAAATCCAACAATATCATGAAATGTTAATAATTATTATAACAAGAATCTAACAAATCAATTCTATCAGTTATTAACAAATATAACAGGTTACAGAATAGGTAGAGTAAGTGGAGCCGGAGAGATTAGGAAAGGGGTTTACTGGAGGGATAGGAGGAGGGTTTAGACAGAGGGAGGGAAGAAGAGGGGAGGGACGGGGGAGTGTGGGTACTTGAATTGCTTCACATACTTACCGGATTCACTTGCCTTAGGCTTTATTATACAATTAAGGGGAAGTCATTAGTGTGCTGTATCAAAGTACTATTCTGATCAAGTAATTTATATGGGAGATATTAAAGAAAACAAACTATTTTTTGCCAGAAATGCATAGTAAATTAGAGAATAATATAACAACTCTCACGAAAAGGATACGTACATGGTCAGGAAATATAATGAGAATGACAAATAATAGATGGACATTAGGAATAAGAAAAAATGTGTCCCTAAAGATCTTAAAAGAAGCAGGGGAAGGAAGAGATGAAGGTGGATTAAATAACTAGGAAAGATTGCGGGTGCAGACAGGCAAACAAAGACAAAAATCTGACGTAAGTTGAAAGACACCTTTGGGGCCTTTGTTCTGAAGTGGACTAGAAACGGTTGATGGTGATGATTTATATTTATATCTATACCTGTATCTATATTTATATCTATATCTATCTATGTATATATATATATATATATATATATATATATATATATATATATATATATATATATATATATATACATATACATATATATATATATATATATATATATATATATATATATATATATATATATAGAAAGAGATTATATTAATATTGTGAACAAGTACGTTAAGAGAGATAGACACCGTGGTAGAGAGAAAGAGAGAGTCAAATTAGAGTGGCTGGGATGTTGTTTTTAAGTTTTTGTGATCTATGCGAGTTTGAACGAAAACAGCTTGTTAAAAGAGTAAGGCAACGAGCTCTGATAAATATCGAATTCCTTTCGAAAGTCCTACACGTCAGGGGCTGCCAATTTGGTTGTCACACTTAGCAATTTATCATCTAAAAGTACGAAGGTCTCCACATGATTCAGTCATTTACAGCCAAAATTTCTGTCAAAAAGGACTCTTCGGCCTTACTGGACGCCCCCCACCATAGGGTCTGGCATTCGACATCTCCATTCTGTATATTGAAATGGACAGATATCCACCAAACAACAGTCGCCAGACTCTAAAATTGACGCCATCCAGCTATGGTGTAGATTTTACAAGATACTTATAAGGAAGGCTTGAAATTGTCTGATTTCTGCCATTTAATTATAAACTTCAAAACCCGAAAAGAGAGATGGCATGCGTCAGATGTACATCACAGAAGACAAAGATAGATAACCGCCTTATGGGCCTAAAGAGTACAAAAGCATACGGGAATTCTCACTCCTACAATTCATGAACTTATTTGTGAATTTATTTTTGCATAGTTTTCCTCTAGTAGAACTATCCATACACTTTATTATTGAGAGTCGATGGACGTGTTTCACCTTCCACAAACAGTGTTTAGCGAGTTGTGAATTAGATAATTTAGAAATGCGTGGAAAGCACACCTTTTTTTATCGTTATTGAGACGTCAATAACACACCCAACTGATAGTTCGACGACCAGCTGTCGGCTACCATTGTGTGTTTCCAATGGCAGCCAGGAACTTATCCCCCTCTGACATTTCCACTTCCCCTCGAACTGGAGTGGAGAATGGAAGGATCAAGAAGCTTAGATGTCTACCCCTACAAAGCCATAGGAAACGACCTATCCCGTCCACCCACCCAGCCAAGGAACCCATCCAGGAAACACCCGGGATCAAAGAAGAAAACACAGAGAACGACCAGAACAACGAAGTAGAGGACAACAATGGAACCAAGACCCATCCTGCCTAGCAACCACCTCCAGCAGAGAACAACAACAGCACCTCTAAATAGCCAAAAATAATTCCGGATTACTTCTGGTCCCGACATGACCTCCTATGCTGCCATTGCTGCAATGGCGGCCAACCCCCTCAACTGAAGATGACAATTAGAGCCAATCGCTGAGGACATCTTGTCATCTCTGCACAGAAGGAGACCTCAGGCTTGCTTGTGCAGCAGGAAAACGTACAGTATATTATCCTATTGGGAAAAGTGACGACCATTATAATCACATATGATCTCGACCTACCTCTTGATCCAGTGCTGAGCCACCCATACATCCATCCTTTCGGCCAAGAGATGCGAGGGGAAATCTGGAAGGAGATCCCATTAGCTAGAAGCCATCTACAAGGGATTATGACCACTACAGAGTTTCTTTTGCTACTGGGGAACTTTCAAAACGGTGGAATACTTCCCAGAGCCTCTCAGATGCTTCAGGTGTCAGAATTTTGGATACCACAGCAGCCATGGCACAGGCCCAGAGGTCTGTGCAGTCTGTAGCAGTAGACACCACCCCACTGACCACTGCATCTCCAGATTTACGGTTGGACAACACATTGTGGCCAAGTGTCCCAACTGCAGACAACCTCAACCCGTTTAGGAGAACAGATGAGAACAGATGTCCGGCAGGGCCTCAGCGCATCGCTGACCTTCAAGGAGCAGACCGCCACTACAACCTGCAGCCAGATGGAACCCAACAACCTCCAACCAATCAAACCTCTCCCCAAACCAACCACATCCCCCCTTTCAGCCTAATCCTCCTCCTGCCCGACATGCCATTATTATTATTATTATTATTATTATTATTATTATTATTATTATTATTATTATTATTACTAGCCAAGCTACAACCCTAGTTGGAAAAGCAAGATGCTATAAGTCCAAGGGCTCCAATAGGGAAAAATAGCAAAGTTTTTTCTCCTTCGCTTCCTATCCAAAAAACTAAACCTCAACGACCATCTAAACATCCCTCAAAGTCACAACGAGCCTCCTCCTACACTCTTCCTCCACCTTCATCAAGATCAACCTCTCCCTCTATCCCTGTCACTTCTTCTGATGAAACCCGTTCACATTCCACCTCACCAATAACCCACACCCCTGTCACCAATAACTCGCTAAGAGATTTTTCCTGCCTCTCCAGATCAACAGTCAGAAGCCCTCCAAGCGCCCTGTGCCCCACCACCCTTCTTCAATCAGCCTTACTAATTGGAATGACGTAGACCCTCTCAATTGCCCATGGGTGCTTTTATTGTTGCAATATCAAATGTAATAAGTAACTTTTTGAATGCAGATAGAATTAAATACTCAGAGCAAGCCTTACACAATTTTGTTTTTAACAGCGATGCCCAAGAACTCCGAACCCTAGGTTCTTCATAGCGCATTTAGTGAACGATCCTAATACAAACACACCCACACACACGAACGAAGAACGCCTCTGAAGATGAAGCAATCATTCCAGGCAATTTTAATGCTCAACATCCGTTTCTGAACTCAATATTGGCAACAAACCAGACAGGCTGATATCTGAACGTCCTCCAACAAGAATATCCAGTCGTAACATTGCTTAACAAAGTGTTCGAATCAACCCATCTAATGATCAGCCGACTAGATCTCACCTTCTTTTAAGCGATCCGTTTGTAATAGAAATTGACCTCGAGCTTGAGAAGTACCCCCTTGCTCCTGCTCCCCCTAAAAGGTGGAACCCACACTTTGCAAACTGGGTAAGATTCGAGCAGTCTATGACAAAGTGGGATCATGAATAAATAAAGAATCCCAACAATGACCCCTGCATCTTATCACTAGACTTCAATAAATAGTTTGATGCTACCGCTAGTATATCTATGTCGCAGAAAAAGTATTTATGAATAAAGCATGCTGATGCTTGGTACTACAACATCAAGGAGATGAACGCAAGAAGCAACCAAACCAAAAGGCTCTTCAGAAGACACAAAATTGATAAACTTCATACTGTACTAGTTGAAATCACTAAACATTCCATGCAAGTTACACTGGAGGTGAAAATAAACAAATTGTACTCACGATGTCACGAAATCGACAACAATAAATCTCTAGCAATGATATAGGACTAGTTCAATAAGATCTCCGGGAAAAATAACACACCCAGGTTAACCACGCAGACTCTTTAGCAAAAACAAACATAATTGCAAAAAAAACTTTTCTGAATGAGCAAAAAGCATGAATCTTCCTCTGCAAACCATATATACACAGAGAATTCTGCTGCCAATCAGGAATAACATAATTGAAGCAGTATGCAACATGCCTGATGACAGCGACAACCTTTATACCATGAAAGAACTGAACACAACTCTCGCAAGATCACGGAGAGACACTGCCCTTGGGGCTGATCTAATTCCCTGCATTATGCTAAGGAATATGAGAAGTCCGCAAAGTTAGAGCTCTTGCATTTAATTAACAGCACCCAATGAAAGACTCCAACCAATCACATAGAGCCAACAAAAAACGAAACCCATCCCAAAACCCAAATAACCAGACGCCCACAGACCCATAACATCAATTCTAATTGTCAGGCCCTCTCCATCACCAGGTTCAATGCTACATAGTATCTAGAAGTTTTATCCCAGCTGTGACCAAGCTGTGGAATGATCTCCCTCATCGGGAAGTTGAATCAGTGGAACTTAAAAAGTTCAAACTTGCAGCAAATGTTTTTACGTGGAGCAGACTGACTTGAGTCTTTTTATAGTTTATATAAGAAATGTCTATTTTAATGTTGATACTGTTTTAAAAATATTTTATTCTCATTGTTCATTACTTCTTATATCGTTTATCTATTTCCTTATTTCCTTTCCTCACTGGGCTATTTTTCCCTCTTGGAGCTCATGGGCTTATAACATCTTAGTTTTCCAATTAGGGTTTTGTCTTACCTAGTAATAATAATGATAATAATTTTGCAACATACAAAAGACAAATGAAGTAAAGCGAACCTTCCACGAAGGCTCCAGATCAACCAAATGGTACATTGATGCAACTAAGCTAATCCCGCATCCTCTTGTAAGATACGTTCCCCCCTAAGTTGCAGTTATCATTTGTAGACTGTAACTGGAGTATCTGTGCAACTGGCAAATCATCCTCGGCAGCAAAGACGACCCAGCAGCACAACAGAGACCGAGAAGACCATGCAACAACTGTGAGCAACTGACAGATGAACCTCTAGAACACTACCTGTTGCATTGTCCAGAAACAACCCTAGTAAAACAGGATTTCAACTCTAACATTCCTGTAACTGCAATAACAATAGTAAAACACATCATTGCTAATGTTGATACACTCTCAGCCTTTCTTCGCAGCTATTCTCCCCACAGAAAACATATTCACCAACACCAGTATGACACCAAAATAACCCTACATTGTAGTTTTCTGCTTAACTTCTTTTTAGCTTCTCTCTCATTTGAAATTCTCTTCTCTCTTTAAAGAAGTTCAGGACCCATTCTAAAGTAAACATTAAATTTGAGAAGTATGTAGACGTATCAATGCCTGAAACACATAAGAAAAATCTATTTCTCATATTTTATTCTAGTATTTTCAGGTATAAGAATGTCTTCCACCCTTTCAATATCACTCATATTTGCTGACCAGATTCTGCTATTCATGTCTATCCTACTCAAACTAAAATATACTATTGCTCATACTAAGAAGTTCAAATTAATAAATAATATCAATGTCTGAAACTAAAACATTTCCTAACTCCTTCCCGAGCTCTCCCATTCTTTCTCTCCAACTGAACGACAGGAACCAGTGCGTTCCTTTGGGGGGACGTTTTCTCTCCTCTGTCACTTTCTTCATCCTTATTTGACCTAAAGAGATTGGTGCCTCTAAAGATAAAGAAAACTAAAATGGCAATAAATAGAAGTTGCCGATTATCACTAATCCATATCCCAAACCGGCTACAAATAAAATTGTAGATTATCCTATATCCCAAAACACCTACAAACCCAAAACACACATATTGGCTGCAAGTGTAAAAGAGCCCGTGCCTGACCGTAAGGACCAGGCAATCTGATATAACAAAAACTATCTACAGTATACTCTACAATCTTGTGAAATTATACTATTATTTCAATTTAATAACTCGATAAGATAGTGTTACATTAAAGACAAATCTCCCACTATTAATCAGAATTAATCATAGTAGGCTTCACACATATAAACATTATATATACCAAATATATATATATATATATATATATATATATATATATATATATATATATATATATATATATATATATATATATATATATATATATATATATATATATATATATATATATATATATAGATATATAAATTTATATATATATATATATATATATATATATATATATATATATATACATATATATATGCATATATATATATATATATATATATATATATATATATATATATATATATATATATATATATATATATATATATATATATATATATATATATATCTTACGAAGCTGGTCTAGTGTTGAGTAAATATGGTAGTTCATTAAAAATTGTATTTATATATCATATATTGTTTTCATTTGTGCATTGAAGAAATGATACCTAG
This sequence comes from Palaemon carinicauda, assembly GCF_036898095.1. Taxonomy (NCBI): domain Eukaryota; kingdom Metazoa; phylum Arthropoda; class Malacostraca; order Decapoda; family Palaemonidae; genus Palaemon; species Palaemon carinicauda. Next base: position 81,237,164 of record NC_090730.1, on the reverse strand, counting down.
TCCGTAAAATGAGCTCCTCTCATGTAGATATAAGTATTTTATATAAATTACCTAAGTCTTTCGTCGTGAATTTCATTGTATTTTTCTACTCAAGTTAACATATATAAATTTACGTATCTTTTATGAATTAACTTTTTATTTTACGTATGTTTGCTACTAAAGTCTAATGGTAGTTTATTTGAAAGTGACGTAGGATTCATCCGAGATAGAAACAAGGGCTTAGGTAATGTTCTTTTATATTTTATGAAGTATTGCGTCATGTTAGAGAGAGAATGTTCAGTGACATGTGCTTTGGAAGACTCTTTACCATATGTTTTAGATTAGAAGGTTCGTGAATACCTGGTGAGAGGATGTTATTTTTTTTTTAATCTTTATTTCGGAGAAAAGAGGTAGGTGGAACTAGAAGGGGTAGTAGTCTCACAGGTGTGTTGGTGTGTATCTGATAGTTTCCTGAAACCCCCTTGATTCGCCTCCTGGCATTCTTATATAGTTGGAAACTCTGATGCCCTTAGGCAGAGGCCATGCTTCCCAAGTAAGTTGGAACCTTCTGGAATCCGCCAAATATCGTATAAAAGGTGACCAAGGTTAGGTTACCATCAGAGACAGACATAGAGATCGAATTAGAACTGCAGCTGAAAATAGCCTCCTTCTCTCTCTCTCTCTCTCTCTCTCTCTCTCTCTCTCTCTCTCTCTCTCTCTCTCTCTCTCTCTCTCTCTCTCTCTCTATCCCACACATAATCCAGTGTATTTGTAGGATGTGTTTAGTTTGTTTTAGTGTCCTCTCTTGGATGACACTGTGCCCAAAAGCAAATCCTGTGTCAACAAAATAAGCAAGACTAAAAGGTGATTTTGAGTTAATTGTATTAGGGTGAGTATTGGCATTGTATAACATTTTTTGTAAACGGCCCTGTAGGCAGAAGAGGTTATGTAAAGTGATCTGGTTAACTATTATTAATTAAGAGTCAAACTTAAACATTGTATCATCTCAGAATTATTTCAAGCATTTGTATTATTTTCATTGCATTATTTTTTTTTCTTAGGAGTTATTCAGAAATAATAGTTCAAGTCATGTTATTACATAATTTCAGATCGTAACATTTTTGTCTTATTTTAACTTTTATTCAGAATTCATTTTTTCTAGTGACTTAATCTTGTTTTGTAATTTTTTTTCAAAGTGTTGTAATTTATATAGAATATACTAATTTTTTTTTAAAGAATGTATTATTCCAATCATCATTATATAAAACCAGATTCCACTGATTTTTTGTTAAAAACCACAGTGAGTAAAATAATTTTTGATAATAGTCAAGAGTAATTACCCAGTTTGGTTTTGAGTGTGCTTAAGAGATATTTGGAGTTGTTTAACGGTCTCAGATTTCATGTGTTAATGTTTTAAAGTGTAACAGTTTCAATATAAAAGCAAACAAGGGAATTAGAATCCGAGAGGTTGATTAACTTGCCAGTCGTAGTATATATAATGTTATATGTTTGGTTCCCAATCACGAGTCGTTACACTTTAAAACATTAACGCACGAAATCTGAGACCGTTAAACAACTCCAAAGATCTCCTAAGCACACTCAAAACCAAACTGGGTAATTACTCTTGACTATTATCAAAAATTATTTTACTCACTGTGGTTTTTAACAAAAATTCAGTGGAATCTGGTTTTATATAATGATGATTGGAATAATACATTCTTTAAAAAAAAATTAGTATATTCTATATAAATTACAACACTTTGAAAAAAAATTACAAAACATGATTAAGTCACTAGAAAAAATTAATTCTGAATAAAAGTTAAAATAAGACACAAATTTTACGATCTGAAATTATATAATAACATGACTTGAACTATTATTTCTGAATAACTCCTAAGAAAAAAAAATAATGCAATGAAAATAATGCAAATGCTTGAAATAATTCTGAGATGATACAATGTTTAAGTTTGACTCTTAATTAATAATAGTTAACCAGATCACTTTACATAACCTCTTCTGCCTATATATATATATATATATATATATATATATATATATATATATATATATATATATATATATATATATATATATATATATATATATATATATATATATATATTCGTGTCCAGTCTACGGGAACCATATCAAATAATATTATTTTGGTGCTCAGACCCAGGAACCATGAACATAATCGTAAAATATATTTTGTGTTCTCATACCCAGGAACCACGACATATAATATATTTTGGTGCTCATACCCTTGGAATCGAGCGAGTCTGTTTTGAATATTGGTGATAACAGGGCCGTGTTTTTGATTAAAGGTTTTTGATTAGTACAGTGTTGACAGGATTTTGAGTATTGTCAGTAAATGTTTTTGGGAGAGGCATTAATTATTGTAAAATTACAAGATAGCACAGTTCAATATCCAAGAGTTTTTAAGTAACTAAGTGTTGAAGACTTGTAAGAAGCTAATGTAACTAAAGCTCAGTGGCTCTCGGTCTTAATGGCATGTGGTGGCCATGCTACAAGTGGGATGAATAAGGCCCAAATGAAGTGTCTAGCCTTAGAAGCGTTGATAAAATCGAGAATGTTGTCGGAAGAGAATATTGTGACAGCTCATGAACAGTTGGATGAAGTTGGGAAGAATTTTTAGCAAAGCAAGGACCGGTTGACCCTCACTGAAGGCATGAGAGCAATTAGGGATGTTGAGGCTGATATTCAACAAATTGCAGTGGAAGAGAATTTGATAAAGTTGAAGATGACGGCAAAGGAGAAGGAAATGGAAGCAAAACGAGAAGATAGAGAAGAAAGACGATGTGCAAAGGAAATGGAAGCAAGGTGAGAAGAAGAAAGAGAGAGAAGAGGGGAAGAAATTGAAGCAAGATGAGCAAAAGATGTACGACTTTTGAAGGAATTGTAATTGCTGAATGCTTGTGCAAGAGTGGCAGCTCAGATGTTTGAGGCAACCTTTAGGCGGGTCATCTGGCAGGAGATAAGCAGGTTTTAGACGATCAATGAAGACCCGGTCTTCTTTGCCACGAATGTTTAGTAAGAATGCTATCGGACTGCGTCGAATCACAAGGAAAGGGTCCGTTTATGGGGGCATTAGCGGTGGCTTGCTAGTGTTGTTGCGCAGGAAGATGTGCGTTGCAGAGTACAAGTCTGTTGGTATGCGATGCTTCGCTGGGGGCCTGTAAGTCTGGCACCATTTTCCCTCGACGTGACGTATGCGCTGGAGATCGTTGGAAGAGGTTGTAGAGGGAAAAAATTTGGCAGGGACGACCAACGGTCGCCATACACCATTTCAGCTGCCTAGACGTCGAGGTTATCTTTCGGAGTGGTCCTTAGTCCCAGTAAGACCCAGGGAAGTGGAGTAAACCAGTTGGAATCCTTGCAGCGGGACATTAAAGCTGCTTTGAGGGTGCGATGGAAAATTTCAGCCATTCTATTGGCCGTGGTGTGGTAGGTCATTGTCTGATGTAGGATGATGCTCAGGAGATTCACTAGTGATGTCCAAAATTAAGAGGTGAAAGTGGTATCCCTGTCAGAAGTAATATGCGCAGGGATACCAAATCTTGCAATCAATCCTGAGGGTAAGGCAGATGTACATGAGGCGGACGTTGCAGTTTTCATGGGAATGGCTTCAGGCCAACGAGTGGAGCGGTCGATGACGGGAAACAGGTAACGATGTCCTTGTGATGTGGGTAGGGGACCTACAACCTCGACGTGAATGTGTGCGAAACGACGCTGAGGTTGAGGAAAAGTGCCCACTCCTGAATATGTGTGTCGATGTACTTTGGAAGTTTGGCCAGAAGTTCAGGCGCAGACCCAATCCTTAGCATTCTTAGAAATGCCCTGCCAAATGAACTTCGTCTTCAGTAGCTGTTTGCTAGAACGGCACGAGGGATATGAAAGGCCGTAAATGGAATCAAACACCTGCCGGCGCATGGGAGCAGGAATCCAAGGTCGCGGTCTACCAGTACTGACGTCACAGAGGAGGGTGGTGTTGGAGTCTTTAAGGGGGAAGCCTTCCCAACGGAGCGGCGTGCAGGAGGTCATACATGCTTGATACTCTGGATCCTGTCGTTGGGCTTTAGCCAGGGCATTGTAATCCAGTCCCAGTTGAACAGCAGCCAACGTGTTTCTTGACAGGGTATCGGCAACGGGATTCATTTTCCCAGGGACATATTGAAAGGTGCAATTTTATTCAGCCATGGCGGAGAGATGTCGGCGTTGACGGGCGGAACAGGCGTCAGACTGTCGAGTGAAGGCGGGCACCAGAGGCATGTAGTCTGTGCGAATAACGAAGGGCGTACCTTCTAAGAAATGGCGAAAGTGACAGACAGCCAAGTGCACCGTCAGTAATTCGCGATCAAAGGTAGAATAAACCGATTCTGCCTTGGACAGTTTTCTGCTGAAGAAGGCCAATGGCCGGGGTGAGCCGTTGACAACCTGCTCGAGCACTGCACCAATAGCGACGTCGCTGGCATCGGTGGAGAGAAGGTGAGGGGCATGTAGGACAGGAAAAGTGAGAGCAGCAGCGGTTGATAGGGCCTTCTTTGCATTGCAGAAGGCCGCTTCTTGAAGGGTACCCACACTTCAGGTCCTTTGGCTTGCCTTTGAGGAAGGCGTAAAGGGGAACAAGAGTGGCGGTAATGGCTGGCAGAAAACGGTGATAATAGCTGATCATGCCCCAGAATTCCTGCAGAGCTTTGATGGTCGAGGGCGCGGAGAAGTCCTGAACGGCTGCTACCTTCTCAGGGAGGGGATAGACTCCTTCAGGAGTGATGCGGTGCCCTAAGAACGACACTTCATTGGCGCTAAAGGTACACTTGTCATACCGGACTACAAGGCCGTTTTGTTGCTGGCGGTCGAGCACGATGTGCAGGTGACGGAGATGTTCCTCTTTCGAGGAGGAGAACACATGTATGTTGTCCATATAACATACACAAAAAGGGAAGTCCCCTAAGATGCCATCCATGAGACGTTGAAACATGGTCCCGGCATTACGAAGGCCCAAAACTGGAGAAATTGAAGGTGTATGTACCAAACGGAGTGATGATGGCGGTCTTGGGGAAGTATTCGGGGTTCATAGGCACCTGATAATAACCCTTCAGGAGATCGAACGTAGAGAAAACCTTTGCTTTGTGCAGGTAGGAGGTCACGTCGGCGATGTTTGGGAGGGTGTAGTGATCCGGTTCTGTTTGCATGTTCAGGCGCCTGTAATCCCTGCATGGACGGAGGGAGCCGTCTTTCTTCAGAACGATGTGTAAGGGTGACGACCATGGGCTGGAGGCCTTTTGGCAAAGGCCCATTTCCTCCATTTCGGCAAACGTCAGTTTGGCGGCTGCCAATCGTTCCGGTGCCAGACGTCTGAATTTTGCGAAGACTGGGGGTCACGTCGTATTGATATGGTGATAAATACCGTGCTTGGCAGGGGTCGTAGGAGTTTGGCGAAGTTCTGGACGGAAAACTTCCGGGTACGACGTGAGGAGGTGGGCGTAGGCATCCGTGGGTGCGCTGATGTGGAGAGCGAGGTTGGAGGGGGCGTGTTAAAGAGTTGTCGACAAGTACGAGTCTGCGTTGACCAATCGTCGGTGGGCGACATCGACCAGAAGGTGGACATGAGAGAGGATATCCGCACCGAGGAATGGCAATGAAACATCAGCAACGAGAAATTTT
>NC_090730.1:81219000-81226500 GCF_036898095.1 Palaemon carinicauda | reverse complement strand
ATATTTCATGAAGTTACTCTCCACTCGCTGTAACTTTTCAATTTAATTCATGATTCTAACATTCCAATTACCTATTCTCCATTTTTTTAGTATTTATAAAAAGGGAGATTCTTAGCGTGCCGCCATGCCTGAGTCTGGTACCATTCTTTCATTTTTTCTTTCCATGACTGACTAAATCCATAGAGAATTCATTCTCTAGATACATCAAATAACAACCAGTGACTCCTGCTGGTACATACTAATTCTAGTAACATCAACCACCAGGCATTAGGAGTAGAAGCCAAAGAGACAGTTTGTCCATCTCTTTAAACCAAATCCGTTACCCTGCTGCCAGTGAGTTCATCGATGCATTTAATTCACACCCAAAGCTCTCACTGCTCCACCAAGTTGCTCATTCGCTCATACGAGTATAACTATTGGCAAAATGTTTTGCCGAGATATACCGCATAGCACGGTGTGTGTGTGTGTGTATATATATATATATATATATATATATATATATATATATATATATATATATATATATATATATATATATATATATATATGAAATAATTATAAATTACATAATAAAATCCATGAACCAAGGGATCAATGGAGAAGTTAGGAGGAGTGTGAGAACGCCAAGTCAGTCATAAACAGGATGCAAAAGTAAAGACCAAGCTAAACCTTTGCAATGTAACATTTTTGTATGAAGAGTAAACACAATACAAGCATCCCGTGAGAAACAGTTGAGTTTCTCACCGGAGCAAGATGGCTTCCTGTACTAATGTTGTGTTTACATATTTGTATAAATGCTGATATAACTAAGTATACGTTATCATCAAACATGATATTTTTGTTAGTTCTTTCCAACATGTCATACGGAATGGTCATCCGACCAAACCATCTATACTCCTGTGATGGAGCTGCTAATAAACTGTATTAAAAGTTAACTTACATAGACTTATTCAGAAGAAGTAACCTACATGTCTAAACTATACATATCACATTTGAAGAGACATGAGATCGAACTCTAATGTGTGTTTATAACAGTACCACACCAACAATTGGTGACAGCAAATCAACTTTAAGAACCAGCAATTTAAACTGTAATGCTTAGCAGTTACAACAGTAATGAATCTACAATTTCGACGAAGTATCTACGTCTACCGAAGAAATTAACGCATCGAACATCAACTATAAATATTATACATACTGAGGAACTGGATCTTCAGTCAAAATCATAAGAAGACGAAGGAATGGCATTCAACTTTATCGACGTTTACTAAACATCCAAGAATCATATCCAGGAAACAACACATTCAACAATAGACAGGATATCAAACCGAAAACATTCACCCAAACAGCTAATCTCTCGCAAACCAGAGAGAGAGAGAGAGGAAATGATGTCATCGCCCTTCGCCCATATATACTAAAAGCTAAGTACATTTCTCTATTTATTCAGTTTTAGGCAGTGAAGTGTTGTTATCACGAGTCGATCGTCCATTATTGTTGGGGTGAGTTGTTTGCAAATCTTCATTTTTTCCTTCATTAAAGGAAACTGTATTCAACTTCAAATTCTCGTCTGGAATTTTTTTTCTCTGTGCTAATTCCGTTTTCTTACAAAAGTTCTCGGGAAATTTCTTTATATTAGTCCCATTGTTTTTGGGGATTGTGTCATAATATGCAACATATCTTTATTGTATAGTTCTTATGCGTTTACGCAGTGGACGTCTGTATTCATATAGAGATTTTTATAGGATTGCAAGGAGTCGTAGAGATAGAAAAAAAAGTAAAGTAAACATGTCGCCTCCTGTGAGTCTAAGTTAAGCCACCCCCGGACCTAGTAACCCCATCCCTGCTCCCATTGTAACACTAGTAAGTCCTCGTTCAGCTATCCTTCCTTTTCAAGGTCGGGTCAATGGGTTCTTACCTCAGAATGTCGAGTCTTGGATTTCTTCCGTTGACGCTCACTTAAATGCTAAAAAAATCATAGACCCATTTGTACAATTACAAGAAGCTAAAAGTTTTATAGACTTTTCTAAAGGGGATGCAAGTGCGTACCTGAGGGGAGTTTCTTTTTAAGAGGCAGTTACATGGGATGATTTCAAAGTTAGGCTACGTGCAATCTATGGCGGTGAGGAAGCCTTAGATGTAGTTTTAACATTAAGAAATACACTTAATCAAGCTACTATGACTCAGCTTAATGTTATAGAGAGAGCAGCTCTCATTGCCGATAGGCTAAACAAGTATCAAGATATTTTAGGTAATTCTACTTGGGTTACTAGAGATAACATCGCCGTGAAAGATTTCTTACAATCAATGTATTTAACCTGCATGACACTTATGTTGCCAGGAGCCTTAGTGCGGTGTTTTGATAAAAAGTTAACGCCCGAAAGTACAGAATTGGATGTATATAAACAGATAAAGAAACACATGTCTAAGTGTACTGATCTAGATCCCTTGTTTACACAAGGTTTTTGCAAAAAATTAAACTAAGCCACAACACCCAAGTTGCAGGAATGACGTGTTATAATTGCAAACGCCAAGGTCACTTGATCGCAGATTACAGAACGCGATTCTGTTCGATACATAATAGTTCAACTCATTCATATAGTCGCTGCTACTCGCGTAATCAACAACAGAATCCTAGAAACACACAGTCAATTCCACAGTCAATTCCCTATGGAAATAAAAAGAAAAATCCTCAATTCAATAAAAAAAAACAGCCAAACGTCAATGCAGTTCAAAATCTAAAACAAACAAATAGTGCTTCAAATAACTCTGATCCTGGGCCGTCTAGCCAGAACTCGCAAGGTCAATCTAATTTTCAGAATGTGCAGAGCAAAGCAAATACCACATAATTAACTCCAATGGGGGAGAGAGTGATGTTGGGTCATTCGTATCAACATCAGTACTGTAGTATTAAATAATGAATTTAAATTAATGTTTTATCAGATCATTGTGAGGCAATAGATTTTCCTATGAAACACACGGCCGAATCAAATAAATCAGTGCATGCTCCCGTAGATTTGCGACAAATTTACACAATAATAAGCCAAAAGGAGTTACGACCAACATTATATGCTGTAAATTTAGAATACCGATCCTTTACATTATTTTTTTACTCTGGTAGTCCACGTAATATCATGGATTTGAGGACACATCATTGGTTGTTTTCGAACATCCCTATAGAGAAGCCCGGAGTAGGGCTCTTGGGTATAGGAAATAATGAATTAAATGTAATAGGCCTAACTCATGTTCAGTACAAGGTCGGTAAGCGCACGTTTGCCGATACCTTTGTTGTTGTACAAAACATTGATATGTATCCAGCTGTAATTATTGGATACCCGTCTATGGGTAATCAAAACATAATCTTAGCCCCTGCCAAACACGGCGTGTATATCAAAGGAAAATTCTATAAGTCTTCTAATACCTTAAAATCAGTTTTGGATAAAATGGAGACAACAAATAAAACAGCGACGTACGTTGAAGAACCAATCACTTGTCTCATTAATAAAGAAATAATATACGCGACCCAACAGAATTCTCGTTCACCCGTAATATCATCTTGCACGCAATCTATCGAGCCGAACGTAACTTCGAATTTAACAGTGCAAGTAAAGAAAAGGTTGCCGGGATCTGAAATATTAATCCTTCCCGACACTTTGAAAACTAATAGATTGTCCGTCACACAAGCTATTTATACAGTCGGCTCACAACAACAATGTAATATTGAAGTCTGTAATCATTTAAATACCACTTTAGTAAATCACAAAAATTAACATATCTTGGATGTAGAAGTTTATAAACATCATATTCTTACCATCGCTGAAATCAATCACGCTCAATCAGTTGCGGATGAATCCCTTTTGCAATCTATTAAAAATAAAATCAATAAAGACATTTAAGAAGAGGAAATTCAGCAGAAATTTTTTGGACTTTTAACTGAATATCATGATGTTTTTTTCCACTACGGAGGGATCCTTGGGAAAAACAGATGTTATCGAACATCAAATAAGGTTAAAGGACAACCAGAAAATTATCTATGTACCCTCGTACAGACTTCCTATGAAATTCCAGAATGAGATGAATGATGAAGTAGGTAAAATGCTAGAAGAAGGAGTCATTAGGAAATCGAACAGCCCTTATAATTTTCCATTAATAGTTGTACCAAAAAAAGACCGAACATGGCGTATCTGCGTATATTTCCGTCGCCTAAATGAGGAAACGATCCCTGATAGATTACCAGTGCCATGTACCGACGATATTTTATCTTTGTTAGGTCAGAATACATATTTTACCAGTTTGGACTTACTTGAAGGTTTTCACCAGATATCATTAGAAAAAAATAGTATCCCATACACTGCCTTCAGCACAGCCAGGAGACATTATGAATTTTGCGTATGCCTTTTGGTTTATGTTGTGCTCCCATAACATTTAACAGAATGATTAACATAATGTTTGGAGACTTGCTAGGGGATATATTGCATGCCTATATGGACGACCTTGTAATCTTTTCTAATACCTTAGAAGAACATCTACGTAAACTAGAACTAGTACTACAGAGACTAAGACAGCATAACTTAAAGGTAAAGATTAGTAAGTGTGAATTCTTCAAGACAGAATTAGTCTATTTAGGTTTTACGGTGTCTAGCCAAGGTCTTAAAGTAGTCCACGATAAGGTGTCGGCTATCCGTAACTTTCCGATACCTACTAATGTCAAGGGAATACAGCAATTTCTGGGGTGTAGTGGATATTACAGGCGTTTTATACACAATTATTCAATAATAGCCACTCCCCTAACTGATCTTACGAAGAAGGGCAAAGATTTCATATGGTCTGAGCAGCATCAACAGGCGTTTAATGCCTTGAAAGATGAACTGTGTAGTTCTCCTATCTTAAAATTTCCTGACTTCGGTAAGGAATTCTTCATTGCAAAAGACGCCTCAAACTTAGGAGTAGGTGGGGTATTACTTCAGCAATATGACAAACAGTTTTTCCCGATAGCTTTTTATTCACGAAAACTGAGAGCTTCTGGAAGTAAGTATGCAGTAATAGACAAGGAAGGGCTAGCTATTGTTAATTCACTAGTGCATTTTAACTTCATAATATACGGTTATCCCGTCAAGGTTCTTACTGATCATAAACCCCTAACCGACTTTTTTAAAGGCTTTAGTCACAGCCCCAAACGAACTCGGTGGCATATGATCATCCAAGACTTTGGTGCGAGAATCGGGTATTTACCAGGGAAAGCAAATATTATTGCTGATGCATTATCACGCAACCCCGTGTCATCTTGTACGGAGCCATTAGCTGAATTAATAGATATATCAACATCCATGCCTATTGTTAAAACTGTATTTGAGCAGGAAGATCTGGGCTGGAGAGCTGAATTATTACAGCCTGGGTGAAGGAAAGATCAGAAATTAGAAAATATCATAAATGCTTTGGAAGGAAATCGTAAGGAAAAGGAATATATAAAGTATACGCAGCAGAATTATATAATCAAGGACAATATTCTGTCTAGATCCGTGACAAGGAAAACCCGCAATACACCACATGTGACTAACGACTTGGTAGTGGTACCATTCTCACTTATATCCACTGTCCTAAATTGGTTGCATGCAAATCCATTGCATGGACACCCGGGGTTCTCCATAATGTCACAGAAAGCCAAATCATTGTTTTATTGGCATACGATGCTTACAGATATAAAAAAAAAAACACATAGCTAATGGCGCACTTGTCAGGAAAACAAAGGCACACGAAAACACCTGTCAGCCTAGGGGCTTATCCCGTGCCCAATCAACCCTTTGAAAGAATACATTTAGATTTATTAACAGGATTTTACGAGTCAGACAGAGGAAATAAGCACCTCTTAGTAATTGTAGATGCCTTCACTCGATATACAGAACTGATAACGCTTAAAACTAAAACTGCGATTGAATGCGCTAGGAAGTTTTACGAGTGTTACACCTATAAACATGGAATTCCACACATGATAATTTCAGACTCGGGTGGAGAATTTAATAATCATTTCCTTAACTCATTGTGTGAATTCCTTAGCATAAAGAAAATCAATACCATGATCTATCACCCAGAGTTGAATGGGCTAATGGAAAGAGAGAATAGGAAGGTTTTAAACATATTAAGGTCAACACTAGGGGGATCAGACCCCAACTGGGATATTGCAATACCTGCGGTACTAAGTACTCTGAATCACTCATATCATGTATCAATTAAAATGTCGCCGCAAGAGGCATTGTATGGTACCCCAGTTAGAACGCCTTTCCATGTATTAACGCCTACAACTAATTTATCAAATCCCTTAAAGGAATGTATAAATGCAAGCAAAAGTTGTTTTGATATCCTTCGAAAGAATTTAGAAGAATCACAAATCATAATGAAAAGGAATCATGATAAAATAGCGAAGCCAGCTAAAACATATACCGTGGGTGATAATGTATACATGCAGGTAAATGTACGTAAAGGACTCAATTATAAACTAACACCTAAGTTTGAAAGCCCATTTAACATTTTGGAAACATTAACGGCCAATAGATTTAGAGTTCAAAAGGTATCCCAAACCACTCATAAGAGAATTGTACTATTGGCTCACATAAGAAATTAAAATAAGAGAGAAGGAAGTGAGGAATTTATTTTTATCTATGAAACTTATGTTTGTCTGTTAACATTTGTTTTTCTTAATACAGGAGTAATTACATATATTTTTCTCGTTGCAGGTTTCCAAGATGAATTTTTTATTGTTAGGAGCGATATTGTTCGCTCAGACATTTTTCTCGTGTGGGAAGAGCTCTAAAACTAAAAGTATAGATTTTAAATATGGCACTATAGTAGAGAGAACAGAAGACGTTTTTATTACTGCAAGCAATATAGTTATAGAAGTACGCATGCAAGCTATTTTTCTACCAGAGAATGACGTCACCAGCTTAAAGAGCGACATTTCAAGGTTTGCTGCTTCATTAAATGAAATGCATAAAAGACATTTTCCTTTTAATACAGAGAGTTCGCTTGCACCGACAATGAGAGTGGCAGAAGTGCTTTCACAAGACTTGCAAAATAAGACTTACGAGGAAGAATATTTGGCTTGTGACCTTCTGATGTGGACAGTAAGACACACTAACCTTGAAAGACATAACCCGTTTATTTTTGCTGCACTAAACATCTTTGGATCTGTTGCAAGTTTAGGCTTAGGGATTTCAAATCGTCTTAAAATTAGTAATCAAAATAAGAAAATTTAGTTTTTAACAAATAAAAACGAATTCATTTTATCAGAACTATGGAATCAGTTAACTTCAATCAATCAAATTATGAGTTTGGTGAAAGAACATTCTAGTAATATCAGTCAGATTATGGAAGTACAAGACTTGTTGGCAACCTTAACGTATTATAATTCGAAAATACATCATATCCATAATAAAATTGCACATTTCATTGAGAAATCAAAAGACTATGTGGAAGCTATTACGTTAGCAACTAAAAGTGTTCTCTCAC
>NC_090730.1:81191500-81206500 GCF_036898095.1 Palaemon carinicauda | reverse complement strand
CTCGAGAGAGAGACGACTTGCGAAATGCAGCCAAGACCCTTTGCGTCAATAGAAGTAGGACGGGATGATACATATATATATATATATATATATATATATATATATATATATATATATATATATATATATATATATATATATATATATATATATATATACATATATATATATATATATATATATATATATATATATATATATATATATATGTATATATTTATATATATATATATATATATATATATATATATATATATATATATATATATATATATATATATATATATATACATATATATATATGTATATATATATATATATATATATATATATATATATACATATATATATATGTATATATATATATATATATATATATATATATATATATGATAAATTTTGCATATTTAGACGTGTTTTTCATATTCAAATAAGCCATATATATTTTTGATACATTAATGTCTGGATTCTCTTAAAGACCTAGGGATCAGAGCCCGAGGCGAAATCACACAAATACAAGAGCTTGTGACCAGCCGGGAATCGAACCCTGGTCGGCAAGCTTGTATAGACAGTGACTAAACCACTTGGCCACGAAAAAAAAAATATATATATATATATATATATATATATATATATATATATATATATATATGTATGTATATATATACACACACACACACACACACACATATATATATATATATATATATATATATATATATATATATATATATATATATATATTTATATATATATATATATATATATATACATATGTTTATATATATGTATATATATATATATATATATATATATATATATATATATATATATATATATATATATATACATATACATATATATACACACACACACACACACACACACACATATATATATATATATATATATATATATATATATATATATATATATTTATATATATATAAATATATACATGTATATACACTTACATATATATTTATATATATATATATATATATATATATATATATATTTTTTTTTTTTTTTTTTTTTTTCAAGAGGGTAACCTTAATGAGTTGTGAGGGTTTGCACATAGCTATGGCCATCAAAGTTATTTTATTAGCTAGGACTTCCTGTACTATGTTCGTTTGCTGAGAGTGAACAGATCATTATTTCCTGCCAACACTAATCTGTAGTAGCTAGCGTGGTTCTTAGAGTTGGCCAAGCCATAGGTATGAATAAAAAAAATACAGTCTCGGCCTACAGTGTCTAATAGCAGTGGAACAAATTCCTCAAGTAGCGGGAAATTATGTCCCACTGCAGTGATGTTAAAAATCTCTGGACTAGATTAGGCAACCATTAGAAACTGAACCTTGCAAGATTTCATGTTAAGATCATGTCTATGGAAGATGATCTTGCTTTGTTACCAGAAGGTCTGGGAGAAATTATTGGGATATAATTGAGATAAACGAAATAAGAAGAAATGAGGAATCATGTATAGGGTTAAAAGAGGGCTATATATTTTTGCTTCAGAGGAGATGAAAGGAACAAAGAAAATGGAATGAGTTTTCTTATTAATGGATATCTTCCAGGTAACAGAAAAAAAATTTGTACTATTAGTTATAAAATTCTGTGATGAATGATAGAACACAAAAAAATGTAAAATAAAGATCACCCAAACTTTTGCACACATTTAAAAAAGAAGTAAAAACTTTTTATGAATAAGTGGTGATATATTTGAAGAAAAAATACTATTTTTTTGGGGGGGGTGAACTTAATACTGAAAAAAATACCCTCCCCCCCCCAAAAAAAAAAAAAAACCGAGAGGGGAATCAGGAGTGGGTATATTTGGAGTAGGCAAGAGAAATAACATAGGATACATGGATGGAGAATTTGATGAATAAACAATCCTAAAACATTGACGTGGCGAAACATGAATGGAGAAATGGAAGAAAACGGAATAGATTTCATTATAAGTTGAAAGCTTTATTTAATTAAAGATGTAATATTATTAAACAACTCCAATTTGAGTAACAATAGGACGATGAAAAGAAAAATATGTCTGGAAGTTAGGAAAGAAAGAGAAAAGCTCACATCCCTTTGAATAGAGAAAAACTGGATTCAGTTAGGTAATACAAAATAAGTACTCCATGCTAAATGATGAACTGGAAGAAATTAAAAAGTTCCTAAAAAGATCAAGGGAAACTATTAGACAAAAATCAAGATGAAATAGAAAAAAAAAATATTGAATTAATAACCAAAATAAAAGTCCAAGACATTTGTAAATACAGTATGATATTTTCATGAAACTCTAAAGACAGGAAGAAGAATCCAAGTGATGATATATAAATTTTATATATATATATATATATATATATATATATATATATACATATGTCTAAATATAAATATGTTTATATATATGAATATGTATATATTTAAATATATATATATATAAATATATATATATATATATATATATATATATATATATATATATATATATATATATACACACACATATATATATATATATATATATATATATATATATATATATATATATATATATATTTAAATATACATGTATATATATATATATATATATATATATATATATATATATATATATATATATATATATATTGGGCTCAAGCCATGTCGTCCTGATGGAAGTTCCTATAGGGTAGCTCCCTAGGGTATATTACAACTACGGCGATATTCACAGAAAATTTACCTTAAGGTACCAGAATTCTAACTCCTGGAGCGAATATCCCTCATGAAAGGGATATCGCGACATATCAGAGGACGTATTCTTGACACGCCACATGGCAATCTGCACCCCAAACAGAGATTACGTATCGAGGGGTCAATTGGCAAGAAACGAAATCGGGAAAGAAAAAAGGGGAGCCGCTCCCAAGGCTCCCTATTCTCCAGTTTCGTAAGCGTGCCTGGCGCCAATCCTGGCGCCATCTGTATTCCTTTTTGCGTAGCTTAACAACTCGGTGTTTTTTCCTGTGTTTTTCGCAAATCTTGGATTTATTCAACTTTTCATGGCTTCTCCAACTTCGTCGGCCTCTGATAAGTTAAGTACCATTTCTTTTATGTATAAATGTAGGCTCTTGGTAAATTTTTGAGTGATTAATAGGATTAATCTTTGTTACAAGAGCCGTAGCCTACCGGAGGCATCATGGACGCTGTCGCTCGCTAGGTATAAGTGTATTTAGCCAGAGCGACATTCCCGGTTGTTTTGCTTTAATAAATTTTAGCTATTTAGCGTTACATAGGATTTCCTTTCGTGCTTTAGTATTATTTTGGCGAAGTATTCGCCAACTCTGGCCTACGCTAGGCCATGTAGCCTAGTCGTTTGGTCCTGGTACTTTCTGCATGTTTTGGTTTTCCGAGTGTATTAAGATTTTATTGAAGCTTTAGGCTGTTTTTTATACATTTAAGATTATGTTGAATATTTCCAAGATAGTATACGAGTGAGTTTCGGTGATTTAGGTAATCGATTCTCTTGGTGCCTAGGCTAAGTTGCTTAAGGAGCCTTAGTATACTTTCTCATACTCCCCGGTTGCTTTCTTTTCCTCGGAGAAGGTATGCAATCCCTTTCTCTCTGTTTAAGCCTTGGGCTTATCCCTAAGTGGTTTATCTGAATTAACTTTCGATAAAACTATACTGGGGTGTTACTGTACCTTCCTGTTCCAGTAAGTCTGGTTTCAGAGAGGGACAGAACAACAGAGTTTTTAGTCTGAGTCTGTGTTTGTCTGGCTTGGGGTAGAGTCTCCCTCGCTGGCCTGACACAGACATAGGAGGCTTAGCCTCCTTAGGTCACTACCGAAGATTTCTGTACGAGATGATTCCTTCTTTTGTGATCTAGCAGACTAGTCCTTGTTGCTGTTCTCGGGGGAGGATAAGATTCTTTCCCTGGGTGTAGCATCACCTTCCTTGCTTTGGTTCTCTGGGAGCTGGCAAGTATTGCTGGCCTCCCTCCTTGGATCTCCCTTAGGCTAAGATGAGTTTTCTTGGCTGCGGGTGATCCTTCACTAAAGCAAGGTTGGTAGGACCCTCTTTTGTCCCTTCCCCCTCTATCTCCGTAATGGCCTAGCCATTACAGTACTGTACGTCATTCTACATCTGGACCTAGGATAGGTTAGGATGTGGAATTGACTCAGTCCCTTGCCGGCCGGCAGAGCTGCCGGCCGGCAAGGGTCTTCTGCTTTGAGTGCTGCCCGGACCTCCCTTGGTCCCTCATCCATGCCTGCCTGTAGGACCAGACGGCATTGGTCAGGAAGCCTGAATTAGATTCTCCCCTTCCTTATATGCACTCTTTCGGATTGCCGGGCTTGGAGGTAGTGTACGCTCTTATCCCGGCATCCATTCTGTTTTCTTCTAGTGCTGTACCCGACCCGGCTGCCGGCCTCATAGGCCGGCAGCCGGCAAATCGTAGTCCTCTGGTTCTTTTGCTGCTGGCTGGCATCGGTTGTGTACCTTTGCCGGCTGGCTAATGTCAGCCCTTGTCTGCCGGTCGCCAAGAGTGTGGCCGGCAGCCGGGTACTACCTTGTGTAGTTGCCGGCCGGCAGTCATTGCCGGCTGACATTGGCTGTTGCCGGCCGGCACATGCATTTGAACCAGCGTTCTGCTGCCTTATAGCTGTTAAGTAGTATACTTTAAAGCTAGTTATGGTGTGTGCCGGCTGGCAAGTGCCGGCCGGCACATAACCTTCTATACTGTACCAGTATTCTTCAGTATAACATATACTGTAAGAAGAAAACTATAGTATAAGTTTTGGTACAGCACTGTGTGTTCTAACACTTTTGTGTTGTCTTGCACAGCCCTTTGCTGTTGCCTTACAGATAAGAAAGTGAGTTCTTTCTTGTCTATTATCCAGGATTTTAAAATCATTGCTTAGGTGTGAGCTCCACCTGTTTCCTCTGGAAACTTTGCATTGGTTATTCTAGAAGAGATTAACCATTCGATTTTATTATCTGGAAGGCTGCAACAATTGGTTGTGAAGGAAACACAAGTTTGTGTCTTTCCTTTCTGAATTGTTATGCTATACTATGCATATCCAGTGATACATAGTTCACTTGATACTCATGGAAATTTTTCTCTTTACAGGAGGACTCTCCGAAGTGCGGAAGTGTTTTCTGCAACGTCCGCAGTAAGAACCTCTGCGGACATGAGTTTTGTAGGAGGCACGCAGCATGCGCTGTCTCCAAGGGTGATCTCCAGTATTGGGACCCTCAGGTATGTACCGTGTGCACTAACCTGATTACTGAGGCCTTTGATTCCCCTAGGACGGCGGAATCAAGGGATATAGCAAGGGAGAAGCTTCGTACCTGGGTAAGGGGCTTCCAGGAGAACACCTCTGGACCTTCTCTTCCAAGTGAGAAGATGAGGGTGTATCTTTTCCCTAGGGCATCAGCTGATGCAGTGATTCCCCAGCCTCAAGAGGAGATCCCCCAAGTTCAGATCCAGGTGGATGCTGAAGTCGCGGTTGCTATGCAAGACATCCAGTTGGATGACAGGATGTCTGACGTGGACGAGCGTCTGTAGGAAGACATCCTGGCAGAAGCCCAGGATGAAGTTCAAGCCCCAGACGTTGTAGAGGAAGAGGTCGACGAGGTGTCGGCTACTCCGGTTCAGATCCCGGAGCCTATTCCCTCAACGTCGGCCGCTCTCCCAGTAGAGCTGGGACAGGCCCTCTCCTCCATTGTTGGAATGATCCAACAAATGCAGAAGGAGAATCAGGAGAAGGCGGCTGCAATGGAACTGCGGATGCAGAGCCTTGCAGCATCACATGGGCCCCAGAAAAGGCTCAATGTGAAAGACCTTCCCTTGTGCTCAGATGCTAACCCATGGAGGTATGCTGAGCACATGCCGATGACGGCTGGAAAGATCGTCATCTCGGATAAGTTGGGTTCAGTTCCCCTAGAGGAGGTGGAATTCTGGCCCAGCAAGGCGTCATATCCGGACTGTTATGTCCGGCTGAGGAAGGAACCAGCTTCAAAGGAGGAGACAGACCCGAAGGAGGTCATAGTGATGGACCATGCTAAGGCTCAAGCTTTGCTTTCATCCTCGATGAATATATATATATATGTATATACATATATATATATATATATATATATATATATATATATATATATATATATATATATATATATATATATATATATATATATATATATATATGTAAATGTATATATATACATATATATATATATATATATATATATATATATATATATATATATATGATAAATTTGGCATATTTAGACGTGTTTTTCATATTCAAATAAGCCATATATATTTTTGATACATTAATGTCTGGATTCTCTTAAAGACCTAGGGATCAGAGCCCGAGGCGAAATCACACAAATACAAGAGCTTGTGACCGGCCGGGAATCGAACCCTGGTCGGCAAGCTTGTATAGACAGTGACTAAACCACTTGGCCACGAAAAATATATATATATATATATATATATATATATATATATATATATATATATATATATATATATATGTATGTATATATATACACACACACACACACACACATATATATATATATATATATATATATATATATATATATATATATACATATGTTTATATATATGTATATATATATATTTATATATATATATATATATATATATATATATATATATATATATATATATATATATACATATATATACACACACACACACACATATATATATATATATATATATATATATATATTTATATATATATAAATATATACATGTATATACACTTACATATGTATATATATATATATATATATATATATATATATATATATATATATATATATATCTTTTTCAAGAGGGTAACCTTAATGAGTTGTGAGGGTTTGCACATAGCTATGGCCATCAAAGTTATTTTATTAGCTAGGACTTCCTGTACTATGTTCGTTTGCTGAGAGTGAACAGATCATTATTTCCTGCCAACACTAATCTGTAGTAGCTAGCGTGGTTCTTAGAGTTGGCCAAGCCATAGGTATGAATAAAAAAAATACAGTCTCGGCCTACAGTGTCTAATAGCAGTGGAACAAATTCCTCAAGTAGCGGGAAATTATGTCCCACTGCAGTGATGTTAAAAATCTCTGGACTAGATTAGGCAACCATTAGAAACTGAACCTTGCAAGATTTCATGTTAAGATCATGTCTATGGAAGATGATCTTGCTTTGTTACCAGAAGGTCTGGGAGAAATTATTGGGATATAATTGAGATAAACGAAATAAGAAGAAATGAGGAATCATGTATAGGGTTAAAAGAGGGCTATATATTTTTGCTTCAGAGGAGATGAAAGGAACAAAGAAAATGGAATGAGTTTTCTTATTAATGGATATCTTCCAGGTAACAGAAAAATAATTTGTACTATTAGTTATAAAATTCTGTGATGAATGATAGAACACAAAAAAATGTAAAATAAAGATCACCCAAACTTTTGCACACATTTAAAAAAGAAGTAAAAACTTTTTATGAATAAGTGGAGATATATTTGAAGAAAAAATACTATTTTTTTGGGGGGGTGAACTTAATACTGAAAAAAATACCCTCCCCCCCCCAAAAAAAAAAAAACAGAGAGGGAAATCAGGAGTGGGTATATTTGGAGTAGGCAAGAGAAATAACATAGGATACATGGATGGAGAATTTGATGAATAAACAATCCTAAAATATTGACGTGGCGAAACATGAATGGAGAAATGGAAGAAAACGGAATAGATTTCATTATAAGTTGAAGGCTTTATTTAATTAAAGATGTAATATTATTAAACAACTCCAATTTGAGTAACAATAGGACGATGAAAAGCAAAATATGTCTGGAGGTTAAGAAAGAAAGAGAAAAGCTCACATCCCTTTGAATAGAGAAAAACTGGATCCAGTTAGGTAATACAAAATAAGTACTCCATGCTAAATGATGAACTGGAAGAAATTAAAAAGTTCCTAAAAAGATCAAGGGAAACTATTAGAAAAAAATCAAGATGAAATAGAAAAAAAAAATATTGAATTAATAACCAAAATAAAAGTCCAAGACATTTGTAAATACAGTATGATATTTTCATGAAACTCTAAAGACAGGAAGAAGAATCCAAGTGATGATATATAAATTATATATATATATATATATATATATATATATATATATATATATATATATATATACATATGTCTATATATAAATATGTTTATATATATGTATATGTATATATTTATATATATACATATATATATAAATATATATATATATATATATATATATATATATATATATATATATATATATATATATATATATATATATATATATATATATATATATATATATATATATATATATATATATATATACACATATATATATATATATATATATATATATATATATATATATATATATATATATATATATATATATATATATATACACATGTATACATATATATATATATATATATATATGGGCTCAAGCTATGTCGTCCTGATGGAAGTTCCTATAGGGTAGCTCCCTAGGGTATATTACAACTACGGCGATATTCCCAGAAAATTTACCTTAAGGTACCAGAATTCTAACTCCTGGAGCGAATATCCCTCATGAAAGGGATATCGCGACATATCAGAGGACGTATTCTTGACACGCCACATGGCAATCTGCACCCCAAACAGAGATTACGTATCGAGGGGTCAATTGGCAAGAAACGAAATCGGGAAAGAAAAAGGGGGAGCCGCTCCCAAGGCTCCCTATTCTCCAGTTTCGTAAGCGTGCCTGGCGCCAATCCTGGCGCCATCTGTATTCCTTTTTGCGTAGCTTAACAACTCGGTGTTTTTTCCTGTGTTTCTCGCAAATCTTGGATTTATTCAACTTTTCATGGCTTCTCCAACTTCGTCGGCCTCTGATAAGTTGAGTACCATTTCTTTTATGTATAAATGTAGGCTCTTGGTAAATTTTTGAGTGATTAATAGGATTAATCTTTGTTACAAGAGCCGTAGCCTACCGGAGGCATCATGGACGCTGTCGCTCGCTAGGTATAAGTTTATTTAGCCAGAGCGACATTCCCGGTTGTTTTGCTTTAATAAATTTTAGCTATTTAGCGTTACATAGGATTTCCTTTCGTGCTTTAGTATTATTTTGGCGAAGTATTCGCCAACTCTGGCCTACGCTAGGCCATGTAGCCTAGTCGTTTGGTCCCGGTACTTTCTGCATGTTTTGGTTTTCCGAGTGTATTAAGATTTTATTGAAGCTTTAGGCTGTTTTTTATACATTTAAGATTATGTTGAATATTTCCAAGATAGTATACGAGTGAGTTTCGGTGATTTAGGTAATCGATTCTCTTGGTGCCTAGGCTAAGTTGCTTATGGAGCCTTAGTATACTTTCTCATACTCCCCGGTTGCTTTCTTTTCCTCGGAGAAGGTATGCAATCCCTTTCTCTCTGTTTAAGCCTTGGGCTTATCCCTAAGTGGTTTATCTGAATTAACTTTCGATAAAACTATACTGGGGTGTTACTGTACCTTCCTGTTCCAGTAAGTCTGGTTTCAGAGAGGGACAGAACAACAGAGTTTTTAGTCTGAGTCTGTGTTTGTCTGGCTTGGGGTAAAGTCTCCCTCGCTGGCCTGACACAGACATAGGAGGCTTAGCCTCCTTAGGTCACTACCGAAGATTTCTGTACGAGATGATTCCTTCTTTTGTGATCTAGCAGACTAGTCCTTGTTGCTGTTCTCGGGGGAGGATAAGATTCTTTCCTTGGGTGTAGCAACACCTTCCTTGCTTTGGTTCTCTGGGAGCTGGCAAGTATTGCTGGCCTCCCTCCTTGGATCTCCCTTAGGCTAAGATGAGTTTTCTTGGCTGCGGGTGATCCTTCACTAAAGCAAGGTTGGTAGGACCCTCTTTTGTCCCTTCCCCCTCTATCTCCGTAATGGCCTAGCCATTACAGTACTGTACGTCATTCTACATCTGGACCTAGGATAGGTTAGGATGTGGAATTGACTCAGTCCCTTGCCGGCCGGCAGAGCTGCCGGCCGGCAAGGGTCTTCTGCTTTGAGTGCTGCCCGGACCTCCCTTGGTCCCTCATCCATGCCTGCCTGTAGGACCAGACGGCATTGGTCAGGAAGCCTGAATTAGATTCTCCCCTTCCTTATATGCACTCTTTCGGATTGCCGGGCTTGGAGGTAGTGTACGCTCTTATCCCGGCATGCATTCTGTTTTCTTCTAGTGCTGTACCCGACCCGGCTGCCGGCCTATGAGGCCGGCAGCCGGGTAGTCGTAGTCCTCTGGTTCTTTTGCTGCTGGCTGGCATTGGTTGTGTACCTTTGCCGGCTGGCTAATGTCAGCCCTTGTCTGCCGGTCGCCAAGAGTGTGGCCGGCAGCCGGGTACTACCTTGTGTAGTTGCCGGCCGGCAGTCATTGCCGGCTGACATTGGCTGTTGCCGGCCGGCACATGCATTTGAACCAGCGTTCTGCTGCCTTATAGCTGTTAAGTAGTATACTTTAAAGCTAGTTATGGTGTGTGCCGGCTGGCAAGTGCCGGCCGGCACATAACCTTCTATACTGTACCAGTATTCTTCAGTATAACATATACTGTAAGAAGAAAACTATAGTATAAGTTTTGGTACAGCACTGTGTGTTCTAACACTTTTGTGTTGTCTTGCACAGCCCTTTGCTGTTGCCTTACAGATAAGAAAGTGAGTTCTTTCTTGTCTATTATCCAGGATTTTAAAATCATTGCTTAGGTGTGAGCTCCACCTGTTTCCTCTGGAAACTTTGCATTGGTTATTCTAGAAGAGATTAACCATTCGATTTTATTATCTGGAAGGCTGCAACAATTGGTTGTGAAGGGAACACAAGTTTGTATCTTTCCTTTCTGAATTGTTATGCTATACTATGCATATTCAGTCATACATAGTTCACTTGATACTCATGGAAATTTTTCTCTTTACAGGAGGACCCTCCGAAGTGCGGAAGTGTTTTCTGCAACGTCCGCAGTAAGAACCTCTGCGGATATGAGTTTTGTAGGAGGCACGCAGCATGCGCTGTCTCCAAGGGTGATCTCCAGTATTGGGACCCTCAGGTATGTACCGTGTGCACTAACCTGATTACTGAGGCCTTTGATTCCCCTAGGACGGCGGAATCAAGGGATATAGCAAGGGAGAAGCTTCGTACCTGGGTAAGGGGCTTCCAGAAGAACACCTCTGGACCTTCTCTTCCAAGTGAGAAGATGAGGGTGTATCTTTTCCCTAGGGCATCAGCTGATGCAGTGATTCCCCAGCCTCAAGAGGAGATCCCCCAAGTTCAGATCCAGGTGGATGCTGAAGTCGCGGTTGCTATGCAAGACATCCAGTTGGATGACAGGATGTCTGACGTGGACGAGCGTCTGTAGGAAGACATCCTGGCAGAAGCCCAGGATGAAGTTCAAGCCCCAGACGTTGTAGAGGAAGAGGTCGACGAGGTGTCGGCTACTCCGGTTCAGATCCCGGAGCCTATTCCCTCAACATCGGCCGGTCTCCCAGTAGAGCTGGGACAGGCCCTCTCCTCCATTGTTGGAATGATCCAACAAATGCAGAAGGAGAATCAGGAGAAGGCGGCTGCAATGGAACTGCGGATGCAGAGCCTTGCAGCATCACATGGGCCCCAGAAAAGGCTCAATATGAAAGACCTTCCCTTGTGCTCAGATGCTAACCCATGGAGGTATGCTGAGCACATGCCGATGACGACTGGAAAGATCGTCATCTCGGATAAGTTGGGTTCAGTTCCCCTAGAGGAGGTGGAATTCTGGCCCAGCAAGGCGTCATATCCGGACTGTTATGTCCGGCTGAGGAAGGAACCAGCTTCAAAGGAGGAGACAGACCCGAAGGAGGTCATAGTGATGGACCATGCTAAGGCTCAAGCTTTGCTTTCATCCTCGATGAAAGAGAGTTCTTCTCGAACTCAAAGGCAGCTGCATTGAGTAAGAAGCTCCCTTCCTTTGTGTCCTCTCCTGCTAGAGCCTTCCCCTTTTTACAGAAAGGGTTTGCGGCTGTACTAAAAGCAGTCGAGGCCGGCAAGCCTTGCCCCTCCCTGGAGGAGTGTAAACCCTTGTCGGTGGCCCTGCCTATGGACCACAAAGACTGGAAGGACGTCCATCTTACGTTCTCAGTTGGGAAGTTGGACGCTGATATTGCCGGACGTCAGTTCAGCGAGGACCTCCCTAAGCTGTCTGACTTTCTTTTGCGGAGAGAGTTCGAGACAAAAGAAAGACTGGCTGCCTCGATGTCTCTTCAGACTACTCTTGAGACGATGGCAAGTGACCCCAAAGTCCATGAAATGTTCATGGTAGTGGCCAAGACTCATCTGGCCACAGTGACGAAGGATCTTTATGGCTTCGTCAAGGCGAGGAGAGCTTGTAGGGAGTTCGTGTTCACCTCGGCTACGGTGAGGCACGAGCCAAGGAAACTAATCTCCTCCAACATTTGGGGCAAAGACCTTTTCCCTACCGAATTGGTCAAAGAAGTTGTTGATAAGGCTGCCTTGGAGAATAGAAACCTTCTCCGGAAGTGGGGCCTAGCTATCAAAAGAAAGTCTTCCCCGGATGAGGGTCCTCAACCAAAGAGGAAGACTATGAGGACTAGGCTACCGTCTCGGCCAGCCAAGCCTTTTAGACAGCAACAGCAACTGCAATTGCCATTGCCTTCAGTGCCCCAGATGGTGGCACAAACCCCGACCACATTTCAGTGGGTACCCCAGGCTGTGTCGACACAGTCCACGGCATTCACCCCAACGTTCGAAGGGCAGTCTACTTCCTTTCGAGCAAAGCCTAGAGGAGCAGCCAGAGGCTCGTCTAGGTGCCCCTCAAGGGAAAGGGGATTCAGGGGTGGTCGCAGTCAGATAGGCAAGACCTCAGGACGGCAGTCCAAGTGAGATGATGCCGGTAGGAGGGAGACTTCAGAATTTTCGGGATCGGTGGACCTTCGATCCCTGGGCCCACAGCCTACTCAAGAATGGACTGGGCTGGAGCTGGTACAGCACTCCACCCCCGTGCCCTGGGTTTTTCCAACACTCCACCCCCGTTCTGGAGGAGTACGTTCAAGAACTGTTGGAGAAAAAAGTGACCCGAAGGGTGAAGTCCATCAAATTCCAAGGGAGGCTGTTTTGTGTTCCCAAGAAAGACTCGGAAAAGCTCAGAGTCATTCTGGACTTGACGCCACTCAACAAGTTCATAGTGAATTACAAAATCAAGATGCTAACACTGCAACACATAAGGACCTTACTGCCCAAGAGGGCATATTCCGTCTATATAGACTTGTCAGACGCCTATTGGCACGTTCCAATCAACCGTCGACTCTCCCCCTACCTAGGGTTCAGGCTACAACGAAGACTATACGCCTTCAGAGCCATGCCATTCGGACTAAATATAGCCCCAAGGATTTTCACAAAGCTTGCGAGTGTAGCTCTCAAACAATTACGCCTAAAGGGAATTTAGGTAGTAGCCTACCTGGACGACTGGCTGGTGTGGGCAGCATCCGAGACAGAATGCTTGCAAGCTTCCAGTCAAGTGATCCAGTTCCTAGAGTACCTAGGCTTCAAGATCAACAGAAAAAAGTCTCGACTTTCTCCATCTCAAAAGTTCCAGTGGCTGGGAATCCACTGGGACCTAATGTCACACCGTTTCTCCATCCCGGCGAAGAAAAGGAAGGAGATAGCGGGTTCTGTCAAGAGACTTCTAGATTCTGAAAGGATATCAAGACGCGAACAGGAGAGGGTACTGGGCTCTCTCCAGTTTGCTTCGGTGACAGACCCAGTGCTAAGAGCACAGCTAAAGGATGCAACCGGAGTTTGGAGAAGTTATGCATCAAACGCGCGAAGAGATCTGAGAAGACCAGTTCCGCTTCGGCTACGTACTCTTCTCAGGCCTTGGTCCCAAGCCAGACATCTAAAGAATTCGGTTCTTCTTCAGCCACCTCCCCCGTCGGTGACGATTCACTCAGACGCCTCGAAGGAGGGATGGGGAGGTCACTCTCATCGGAAAAAAGTCCAGGGGACTTGGTCCAAGCTATTCAAGACCTTTCACATAAACTTTCGAGAAGCTATGGCAGTGCTCCTTACCTTAAAGAAAGACTCCCCGCGTCACTCGATCCACATAAGGTGGGTGATGGACAGCGAGGTAGTTGTGAGATGCTTGAATCGACAAGGATCGAGGTCACCACCTCTCAGCCAGGTGATGTTGGCCATCTTCCGATTGGCGGAAAAGAAGAAGTGGTACCTGTCGGCAGTTCACCTTCAAGGAGTCCGCAATGTGACAGCGGACGCTCTATCCAGGTTCACACCGATAGAGTCGGAATGGACCTTAGACGCAGGATCATTCTCCTTCATTCTGAATCAAGTCCCAGAACTGCAGATAGACCTCTTTGCAACGAAAGACAACAAGAAGTTGCCCCGGTACGTGTCCCCGTACGAGGACCTCTTAGCGGAAGCAGTGGACGCGATGTCCCTCGACTGGAACAGATGGTCCAGGATTTATCTGTTCCCTCCTCACAACCTTCTGTTGAGGGTCCTCAACAAACTGAGATCCTTCAAGGGGGTAGCGGCAATAGTGGCCCACAAGTGGCCGAACAGCGTGTGGTTCCCCCTGGCATTGGAACTACGGCTGAAGTTTGTACCGCTACCAGATCCAGTTCTGACCCAGCGAGTCCAGAAGTTGACTGTCTGCGCTTCATTACAGAAAACCCGGACCCTGCAGCTCATGATTTTCTCTCCCTAGCGGTGAGAAAGCGATTCGGGATTTCGAAAGCCAGCATAGACTTCCTAGAGGAATATAAGTGCAAATCTACTAGAAGGCAATATGAGTCATCTTGGAGAAAATGGGTGGCCTTTGTCAAGGCGAAGAATCCGCAGGAGATCTCGACAGACTTCTGCTTATCTTTCTTCATCCACCTCCATGGTCAAGGGTTGGCAGCTAACACGATTTCAGCGTGTAAGTTTGCTTTGACAAGACCCATTCTATA
>NC_090730.1:81179000-81186500 GCF_036898095.1 Palaemon carinicauda | reverse complement strand
CTCTCAAACAGGAAACGTAAGACTTCGTAACAAAAATATTTTGAATAAGAAGTCTATTCTTAAAAATAACAAATTTACATATACCGAATTGAATGAAGAATACAATGAAGTTAATGACGAAAGTCATATGTTATTTACATAATAAACTTATACCTATACACCTTTACGAGAGAAACTCATCTTAAAAGCTGGTTAGCCTCTTCAATGTTCATATGAAATCATAAATGAAATCATTAATAAACAATGGATTCACTCTACACTAGACCAGCTTCGTAAAATAGCTCCTCCTAAAAAAGATTATTTATTCCAGGCCTGAATCCATGGATTAAGCTTAAGATAAATAATCTGTAACCCCATTATCTTTACCTAATATATGCTTTACAATAATACAATACAGTTGCAAACATAATGACCACCTAGTTAACCTTTGATTATTATTTTTTCCTTATTCACAAAAGTTAAAGGATTATGATAGGAATACAGTGTAATCTCTTTATTTTGTGGTCAGCTTACATAAGTTTCAACCTTCTTTATTGCTGTGACTCACGCTAACTGTTACTTTTCAACTGTTGAGTAGGTTCGTTTCTTCTTCTTCTACTTCGACGACATGAAACAAGCCGGGTAAATAATTCCTTCCTTATCTTCTTGTAATAAGACAACTCCAACCCATCATCCGACGCATCCACTTGGATAAGAAATTTCTCGTTGAAATCCGGTGCTTGAAGCATTGGTTTCGAAGTTAATATGGCCTTCCTCAGATTTTTCCTTTTTCCTGATATCTCCATGACGTAGGTCCGGTCAATGCCCTTCTCCAAAATACAGAATGGTTCTTGGGACTGTCCTTTTTGATGAATAGACCAGTACCTGATGTCCTACCACAACCTATCTGTTCGTACTCTTCATACCAAACCTTTTCTTTGCTCGTTCTTGACTCATTTTCATGTCTTTTAAGGAAAATTTCCTTAGCTTGCCAATCCTTTATCTCAAATGCTTGACATTTCCTAAGTCCGTTTCCACTCGATCTTTCCATCTTTCTGCTACATTTTAATCGGTCCTTGTACTTCTCATCCAAATACCATTTAATTCGGACAACATCCCATGCTCTCTTGGTAAGCATTTTGTACCTCAAATAACATCAATGGTAGTCCAATGTCTCATTCATTCCCCGTTTCATTGCATATCTTTGTTAACATACTTTCCAAAGATTGATGAAACCTCTCTAACGCACCTTGGGTCTCCGGATGATAAGCAGTCGATAGTTGATGTTTCATATCCAACAGTTTCATTACGTCCTGAAATAATTTTGACGTAAAATTCAATTTCCAGAATACCAAAGTTAGTAAAAAAGTCTAATAACTTTTCAGCGATTATTTTGGTACTGATGCTCCTGACGGATATGGCTTCTTTGTATCCTATCACTGGACACATCAAGGTTAACATATATTCGTAATCTTTTTTTTTTTCATCCAGGGTAAAGATCCCACAATGTCGATTTTTACCTTGCTTAAGGGTTCTCCTCGCACCTCTATCTGGTGTAAAGGAGTTTTCTTTATGTACTCGTTCGACTTTCCAGTCGTCTGATATACGTGAAAAGTACGGCAAAACTGTGTCACATCCTTATGCATGCCAGGCCAGAAAAAGTGTTTGGTAATCTTCTCCGCCATCTTCCTTATCCACATATAGTCCGTCTCGTGCCCCATCCCGATCACCTGTCTTCTCAACGGTGCGGGAGTTAATATCTGACAATGTATCCCACATTCAGCATTCCAAGGTATATTGGCGGGTCTATGCTTCCTTATAAGCAAACCATCCTTAAGAAAGTAACAGGTTGGAGACTGCTGTGTCTCCATCTCGTCCACTAAACGGTACACTCTGTTAAAGTTACATCCTTCTGTTGCAATTCTATCAGTCTTTTCCTACTCACATATCCTACTTCTAATGCTGGGTTTTCTATTTCTTCCAGGTCCATTCCTTCCTTGTCCTCCTATTCACGCGTCGGTCGTTCCTCTTCGCTTGGGCTTACTCGGGAGTTCTCCTCTTGCCTATCCTCAAGGAAATCATCTTCTTCGGTAAACATATTCTCCAAGTTCATCACTCCTTCGATTTCTTTTTTTCTTCAGCTGCCACTTTCTTTGTCATACTCTTATTCGTCACACAACTAGGAAACAGATAATGGAAATCCTTCTCAAGTTCAGTCATAAGACTATATTCAATGGTTTCTCCGCTACAACAGAACAAGGCACAAACGGTGCTCCACTAACCTCATTACCCAGAAGGACGTCTACTCCTTTGACACCCAAAAAA
This sequence comes from Palaemon carinicauda, assembly GCF_036898095.1. Lineage (NCBI taxonomy): Eukaryota > Metazoa > Arthropoda > Malacostraca > Decapoda > Palaemonidae > Palaemon > Palaemon carinicauda. The sequence goes on along the minus strand of NC_090730.1, from coordinate 81,184,196 downwards.
TCCTTTACCACACAGTCAAAATTACCTGTCTACAACTCGCATGACAGTTTCTAACGGCTTAAATGTTACTTCTTCACCTCCTTTTCACTTTAAAATATACGAGTCTCCTGAGAGAAACTGTTCTACCACCGAGTGTACTCCTCATACCACCACACTCTGGTTACAACCTGTGTCACAAAATATCTTGACTAGGGTTCGCTCACTCCCGTCTATTGCTGCTAACATACCTTCATAAACATATGGTTTAAATGTATCCACATTGTTTGGGTTTGTCCCGTTTGCCGTGTATACGTTGGCTAGTTTATTTTCTTCTTTGACCTCTCCCAATTGTTTCTTCGTCTTCACATTGTGTGAAGTCGAACTTTACTTAATCCCTTGAGTGACTGCTTTGGGTTGGTTAGACCAGCATTCCTTACTGATATGGTCTCTCTTCCCCCACTTAAAACAAACAATATCAACCTTCTGCTGCTTTCATGATACTAGAAGGAGGACAATTGTTGCTGTGGTACTATCGCATTCTGCTTAGGGATAGTACCAGTGCTACTTCCGCTGTAACAATTGAACTTGTTCACATAGTTATTACTTAACTGGTTTCCATGATGCGTCGAATACTTGACACTTGGTCGGAACGATAGTTAAAACTTCATGCTTGAGAAGGGTTTACGACTAATAATATTATAATCTTCCGTCGGTAAAACAGCTTTATCAAGTTTCTTCACCTCTTTCTCTCAATTACGTTCGAATATGTTCAGTAATTCCTCATAAATACTGTTCTAATATTATCAATTCTTCTATATCAGCCATCTTGCTAACGTTAGCAGCGCTGTCCATCTCTTAAAACATCATCGTACCTTATAAGCGTAATCCAGGAAAGTAAGTTTTTCTTCCCTCTTCAAACTTTGGAACCTTTCATCATGATTTTCAGCGATCATCTGATACACTCTCAGTATTCTCCTTTTCACTTTTTGTTACACCTTCCTTTGGTCCTGAGATAAGGCTAAGTAAACACTGCATCCTTTCCTAGTCAATACACTCTGCAATAACGGACCATTAATCATCTGGCCATTTCATCATCGATGCAACTATTTCAAAGTGATCAAAGAACTCCTCTGGAGCCTCTTCTATGAACCTTGGAATTAACCTCTAGGCATCCAAAAAAATTAAACACGGGATCGTGCTTAGCAGGTATCGGCTCTGTCTGCATTGTCGACTGTGGAAGAGTATTCAACAGCTCCATCTCGCTCGCATGTCGTGCAATCTCTCTTGCCTCTTCCTTCTCCTTTTCTTCCATTCTCCTCGCATATCTTGCGATCTCTTGGGCTTCCTCTTCCCTTCTTGCTTCCATTTTCTTCTCTCTTTCTTCCTATCTTGCTTCCATTTCTTCCCGTCTTCTTACTCTCTCTTTCTTCTTGTTCTGCCTTCATCTTCAACAAGAGCAAATTTTCTTCCACTGCAATTCGTCGAATCTCAGCCTCTGTATCCCGATTTATTTTCATGTCTTCAGTTTGTGGGTCAGCGAGTCCTTGCTTCACTATAAATTCTTCCTCAGCTTCCTTCAATAGTTCACAAGCTACTACAATATTTTCTTCCGACCACTTTTCCGAGTTTATCAACACTTCTAAGGCTAAACACTTGATTTGGGCTTTAATTATCCCACTCGTTGCATGGCCACCACATGCCATTAAAATAGAAAGCCACTGAGCTTTAGTTACATAAGCTTCTGACATTTCCTAATGATTTGGATTATTTAAAAACTCATGGACATTAAACTCTGCCATCTTGTCTGTTAACAGATAATTTTATGCCTCTCCCCAAAAAAATTCCTAACAATACACATAATCTATCAACACTGAATTGCTCAAAACCTTAAATCAGAACTCTGCCCTGTTATCGCCAATATTTAAAACAGACTCGCTCAATCCCAAGGGTCTGGGAACCAGATATATATTACAAAATGGCTTCCGGGTCTGGGCACCACACATATATAATACGATGGCCCCATGTCCGGGAACCAAACATATGATATTATATACATATTATGGCTGGAAAGCTGTACAACCTCTCGAGTTTCTAACTCACCTGTTTGTTTTTACATTAAATCTGCTACACTTGAAAATATCAACACACGAGGTCTAACCCAGTTATATAACTCCAGGACAGCAATATATAAAACACTTAATATCCAAAGGTCTCTTAAGTACAATAAACAAAACTGCATAATTATTCTTAAGAATTATTCAAACAACGCTTACTTCGATTCCTTACCGGATACAAGAGAGTATGTAATAAATACTGATGATTGTAATAATACATTCTTTACAAATATATATATATATATATATATATATATATATATATATGTGCATTGAAGAGGTTAACGAGCTGTTTGGATGAGTTCATCTCGTGTAGGTATAAGAATATTATGTAAATTATGTAAGACTTTTGTTGTTTATTCCATTGTATTCTTCATTCAAGAGTTTACATGACAGCAAAATTAAAACCTCGAAATATCAAGTCTGAACAAAACTTATATTAAGAGGAAAAATGTTACAATCTGAGAATTATATAATCACTTGACTTGAAATATCAAAACTGAATAAACCTTAGACTAAGACAGAAGAAATAATACCTAAGAAAATTATACAATCACTTGAAATTAAATTTTACACACTTTTTCTTTATTCTTAACACTCAATGAATATACAGTAGTTAACCAGATAATGATACAAATATCTTACCCATTACTACAGGGCCAGTTACAAAACTTCACACAATGACAACACTTACCCTAGCCCAATAAATTTAAGATCACCTCGATTATTTTCAACAACGTCTTAGCACACGTTATACGCTGGGTATAAAATCACTTAGGAGAGTACACGCTATTGGCACTTGAAGAGAGAAGGAAGCACTATGGCTCTTTCATAGGACGGCTGCTTCTCTACTGCTGCTATGCAGCCCTGGGGTGCCTATAAAAGACTTAGCTACTTCCAGAAGATTCCAGGTCTGAGAACTTGAAGGGTAGGGGTTGGCCTAAGGGCGTGAGATTGCCAAAAAGCACTCTCTTGAATGTGTACCAATGCAATGCGAGACAGCTCTCTCTGAGCTAGCTCTGCCCACCCTTTAACCTCAAAAAAAAAAAAAAAAAAAAAAAAAGAGATAAGATTTAACGCTAGGATTTCCGGGAAACTTTGAAAGCATCTGGCAGACAAAAGAATTGCTTATTTTCTCAAACATAACGCAATACCTCATAAAAATACAGAAGTAAATCACATAAGCCCTTATTCCTATCTCGAATGGTCACATAACACTCTCAAACAAGTTACGTAAGACTTTGTAACAAAAATATATTCAATAAAAAGTTAACTTTTTAAAATAATGTAAATTTACATATACTGGCTTGAATGAAGAATACAATGGAATAAACAACAAAAGTCTTACATAATTTACATAATATTCTTATACCTACACGAGATGAACTCATCCAAACAGCTCGTTAACCTCTTCAATGCACATATGAAATCATAAATAAAATCATCAATAAACAACGGTATTTACACTACATCAGACCAGCAAAGTGAGATATATATATATATATATATATATATATATATATATATATATATATATATATATATATATATATATATATATATACATACATATATATATATATATATATATATATATATATATATATATATATATATATATATATATATATATATATGTAAGTATAAATAAAATTATCAATGTTGCCATAATCTTCTTTATTTGGTAGCATCCGAAATAACTTCTGTCATCTTCAGCCTATCTGCACTTATTATTATGCAAAATTAATAAAATGGATAAAAATCATCATAAGTACATAATTAGGAAGATATACTTCCAAGAATTGCCCGACCAGCTCTAAAATAAAATCAATCAAAGAACATAAAACCATATAAAAGACTTATTACACATATTAAATAAATATATAAAAGACCCAATAATCAATATTCCTAGTCAACTGCAGAAGCCGATGGCCACCCGCCCAGAGCAGCAACCCACAGACCAGAATACGGATTAATGGGTCAGGTAAGCCCTCATTCATGCTGGGTTTTGTCTTCAATATGTATAAAGACTCCAAGATTATCTGTTGGCTGAAACTATATCTGTCTTTAGTTTTGAATTTTTTTTCGGAAATGGCATGACCAGATTTGAATGAATGGTAATAAATAGCGGAAACTGGTTTTTTATTTAAAGGTATATTGGTTCGTACTGATCTCCCCATGTGCTCCGAAATCCTACACTGAAGCTGTCTAGATGTGCTTCCAGTGTAGCACTCATTACAAAGTGCACATTGAAAAGTATATATAACACCGGAACACAAGTGAGTAGGTAGACTCCCATTATATTTAAAAAGCGAGCAAACTGAGAGATTGTTATTAAAAATTAGTTTTAAATCTATATGGGGATATCACTTCCCCAAAACACTCATAACCTCTGTTCTTAGTCTCTCCGAAACATAACCATAGTACGGAAAGGAGACATATAACTTTTTCTTATTGATTGTTTGAATTACTAAATTTTTACTGTAAATTTTACCTAAAAACTTCTGGTCTTAATTGTAATCGAGGTTCAGAAGGAACCCATTGTTAATAAAAAAATGATTCTAGAAAATATTCCTGTCCGTGAAACCTCAAATAAGTTGAACATACATGGTAACATCTATATAACAGTGTTCTTATCGAATTATTATTATTTTTTTTTTTTTTTTTGGTTCCGAACTTAAAAAATGAGTGGTTATTCCTTTAAAAGTTTTTTTTTTCTTTTTTTTTTTCTCGAAATACTAAGGTTTCAAAGGTAATGTGTTTCCGAGAGACCAAGACATCGAGAAAAGGCAAAGTATCAACCTGTTCGTTTTCTTTTGTAAATTTTATATAACGATGCTTTGAGTTTAAATAATCTAATACCTGGCTTGTATGGTCTAAATTTTTCAAAAGTTAAAATGTATAGTATACATATGTACAAAAAAAGGCCTAAACTCGACAGGACAATCACTCAGCTATCTCCCTGCACAGTAACATAGAAATATATTGTCGAAGGTTGGTTCACACTACAATCCCAATCCCATTTTTGGGAGTAGGTTGACCAGGGCACCAGCCACCCGTTGAGATACTACCGCTAGAGTGTTTTTTTTTTTTTTTTCATTTC
>NC_090730.1:81109625-81114625 GCF_036898095.1 Palaemon carinicauda | reverse complement strand
AGTCAATCAAACCTGCATCATCAGGGCATTCATTCTGGACACCCTTGTCATGTCCTCGGTCATCCACATATATTCCCCTACGCCGTTCATATCTCTCTCTCTCTCTCTCTCTCTCTCTCTCTCTCTCTCTCCTTTCTACTGCATGTGCATCGCGAGAACTCTCATTTTGGTTATGTTCTTCATTCCTCTTTTGTGCCATAGTTTTTACTCCTATTACTGCACCTCTAGAGAGAGCATCAGCTACCTTGTTAGCTTTACCTTCTATGTAGTGGGAACCATTTATATTAAACTCTAACAATCTCTCAATCCATCTCGCTTGACGAGAGGTTAAATAATTTTTATAATACAAATCATGTAAGGGGTGATGGTCACTTTGCAACTCAATCGAGTGACCTGATAAAAAGAACCGATGCCTCTCTAGAACCCAAAGAATAGCCAAAACCTCTCTGTTGAGTGTACTATAATTCTTTTCGTCCCCTTTTCGTCTGGGAAGCAAAGTAAATGGTTCTCTCTCTGCCTTTATCATCTCCTTGAGAAAATACGCCACCAATAGCTACGCTAGTCGCATCTGTTGTCACTAAAAACGGATGATCAAATCTAGGATATGCGAGTAATTCACTGCTAGTTAAGGTATCTTTCAAATGGTTAAAGGCCCTTTCTTCTTCCTCTCCCCAATTTATTACTTTTTGTTTCTTTAAAGCATCTAAGGGTCTCGCTATATCTCCAAAACCTCTTATGAATTTACGGTAATACCAGCGAGCCCAAGGAACCCAGCTACTTCCTTAGAGTTACATAGCCTGGGGAAATCTGTAATATCTGCTACTTTACTGGGACAGGGTTGGATTCCTTCTGGGGTTATTAAGTGACCTAAAATTTCGACCTGTTTACAGAAAAATTTGCACTTTGACAATTTTATTTTCTTAACATTACGTCACAATGCTTCTAAAACTTTACGAATATTATTATTATGTTCTTTGTCTGTTTTCCCTGTAGTTATGATATCATCAAAATAAACAAAAACATTATGGCCAATTAAGGGCAACAAAACAGCCATCATTACTCTAGAAAAAGGACTTTGATCATTTTTAGCACCGAAAGGAAGATAATTAAACTGAAATAATTGATCGCTAGCTATAATGCCGTTTTACATTCACTGTCTTCCCGAATGGGTATTTGATAATATCCAGATTTCAAATCAACAGTTGTAAAATATTTGCTATCCCATACTTTCACAAGTAATTTTTCGATCAAATGCATTATCCTTAGTGACTGCATTAAATTTCCTATAATCAACACACAATCTTACCTAGCCATCCTTTTTCCTAACAGCTACAATTGGAGATGCCCAGGGGATTTGCTCTCCTCGATTATCCCTTGTTCCCTTCATTTATTAATTTCCTTTCTCTCGCTTCCTAGAAATGAATGGCTGCCTTATAAGGCCTTGTCCTGATCGGCTGCACCTGCCCAGTTTCAAGGCTAAAGGGAATTCGATCAATCCTCCCGGGTGGCTCATCTCCAATTGCAATTACATCGGAATAATTATTGACAATGTCACTAACTGCAGGCTGATATTCTGAGGGATCTTGCTTGTATAATCAAATTCTGAGTGCGTTCGTCTGTGTGGGCTGGAGTTGAGGCTCCCAACATCCCATTATAAGCAATTTCACATAACTCTAATTCACACACAGAATCACTTCCTAAAACCACTCTTTTATTTGACAATTAACTATCGTTATATCAGCTCCGTTCTCTTTAATTTCTGTCAAGCCCTGTAATATCATATGGGCTTAATTGTCATGGGGTTTAACAACTATCTTGGTTCCTTCACCAAGAGAGCGACACGGGGTCACAGATATGCTTGTAAGGGTCCGGGGGGTACAACACTTCTCCTCTCTCAGGACAGCTGTTACCCTACTTAAATGTCTCTCCGAGCTAACACACGCACTCACAGTCTCATGTACCCTCCTGCTTTTACTGTTATTGTATCTTTTCCCCCAAAAATGCAAATTTGATTATTAGATATAAAGTCTATTCCTAGGATAGCCTCAATTCCTGGAATTTCCAAGGTGGGCAAGACAAAAAAATCATGTGTGAACTTCACAGACTCCACCTTAAACTGGACTATTGATGTATAGTTTATGTGAAGTTTATTTCCTCTGGGCGTGTCAAGAACAATGGATGCCGCAGGCTGTAGTGGATTTGAGGAGAATTTTTTTCTTCCATCAATGAAACACTGGCTCCCGTGTCAATCAGCGCTCAGATGGATTTCTCTTGCAGGTCGATCCTAACTACTAATATTCCCAGCCGGCCATTACGAGATATGGGACATGGGCCGACGACCTCAGCTGCATGCCGCTGCCCCCTTGGTCCTCTCCCTAATGCTGCAGGGGTGAGGTCTGGCGTACGGATGGAGGTTCCAGTGCCTGCTCTGTTACGTCTGTCGTCACTGCTTCCTCGGCTACTGCTTGTGTTGTCATGCGGGGGCGGAGGGGGGGGGGGACATCGAACTCCCTCATCTCCCTCTTCCTCTGTTTCCCTTTCCTCGGACGTTGGGCGGGGGGAGGTGTGTGCGCGCCCCAGGCCGCCCGCCCTTCGCTTTTTTTGCTGGGCACTCTCGAGATATATGATCATAGTCCTGACAAGTGTAACAGGTGGGGGATCATTGGGTGGGGCACTCCACTCGTCGGGGCCCCTCTCCCCCACAGTGCCAACATCTGAAGACTGCTAATCTGCTGACTGCATTCCCCCTTACCACTCTTCGGGGGTCGACCTTCCTCTCATGGCTGCCAACTTCTCTGAATCGATCCCGTTATTCGCAGTCCTTTTTTCTTCTGGCAAACTGTCTAAAATGTATTGTATCGCACTTACTACGTCTGCTAACGAGCAATTGTCATCGAACAAATAACCACATATTATACGGGTTTACTAATCAGCGAATATGTTTATGGGCATTGCCTGTTAATCACCTTCTGGGAGATTGGCACTCCGAGTAGCAAGCAAATCGCAATCACAAAAAATGCGAGTTGCAAAGCTAGGAAAGGATTCACCTTCCCCTATTTTGGATTGGTAATTTTCTTTTAGATCTCCCTTTCTCGCAACAGGCAAGGCATACTTCTCATTTAAACGTTGTTTTGTTTCAGTATAACTTTCTTGTGGCCAACACATTACTTCCATTGCCAAAGCATCTTTTCAGCAATCTAATTATTTGAATTGCTTATTCTGTATCCAACCACCTCTATGTAGCTGCCTCAAAGTCTCTCAAAAACACTTCAATTGATTGAAACCCTTCTTTAGGCCGTTGATCATCAAAAGGCCTAACACTTGCCTGGAGTTGTGGCAACTTTCAAAATACAATTTGCGTATCTTCACTCGGCTGTGCATGTGTACTTTCACTTGTGTGCGTTTCAACTTCGTCCATGTACGTCAGATATGCTGTGCTTGCACGGCGCTCCTGTTCTCGTTCCACCAACAGTCTGTTTATTAACTGTTGTAAATTATCTTACTTATTTTCCAATTCTTGCATTTTAATATCCTGTCTATATTCTTCATCGGGAATGCTATATCCCACTGCTCTTTCAATCTCATCTTCTGCAGACTAAATTATTTTTTAAGCATTTCAACAAATTTTTAAATGATAAATTGGCTCAGACTCCAAAAATAACCACAGTACCTAAGCTCAAATTTTATGCGAGTTTTCCTTTATGCATAATGATTCCTTTAAACAAAAGTTTACAAAAATCATACAACAACATTTTCCAGCTGTTGTAGTAACTTAATTCCCAAGAATCCTCTCACAGTTTGGCTCGGTATTTCACTTTAAGGATCGATTGAGTCTTTTGATGTCCTCTGGTGTAGTGTATCGATATATTTGCCCAAAGTGTAACTCTGGGACCTACGTAGGATCTACCAAAAGGTTGTTGAAGGTCAGAATTGACTTTCATAGAGGTGTTAGTTTTCGAACAGGTTGCAAAATATCCAACCCAGAACATTCAAATATTCGCAATCATACTAAAATTTGCAAAATAAATATTGACAATAAAGATTTTAGCATTATAGGACAGGGTATCTAATTACCATGACTTGCCTATTCTGAGTCAATTTTGATTAAAAACACTGGTTCCGTCGTTAAACGCCCAAACTTCCTCCACTCAATTGTACTTGTCATAGATTTCTTTGTTTTGTTCTGTAATTGTTGATGCCATTCAGTTTTTATTTGCGCTTCTGCGAGGTTGGTTCTACTTCTGTTTTATGTATATTTTTACTTGAATCTTTAGTTTTTTACTAATTTTTACTTTTTATATTTTTTATATTTGTATATTTTTTTATTAATGTTTCTTAATGTTATATATGTACTTCTTATTTGTAGCCCTGGAAGATGTGATAATAACGATCACAAAACGTCGGGATATGTAATAAATGGAATTTTAGAACTGCCTATTTCCCTGTACACTTTGAGTAATGTATATATATATATATATATATGTATACATATGTATATATATATATATATATGTATGTATATATATATATATATATATACATATATATATATATATATATATATGTATGTATATATCCATATACAAAGATATTTCTAAGTATATTCAATTATATATATATATATATATATGTATCTATATATATAAAATATATATATATATATCTATATATATATATATATATATATTTATTTATTTTTATATATATAAACATCTAAACACACACACATATATATATATATATATATATAAATATATATATGTATATATGTATATATGTATATATATATATATATATATATAAATATATATTATATATATATATTTTATATATATATATATATATAGGTATCTATATATACCTATATATATATATATATATATATACATATATATCACTCACTCACTCACTAAATCCCGTCCCGAATTCTCCGGGTTGGGTCCTGCATCTGAGATCATATCGCCATTCGCTCCAGAGACTCCTATCCAACGCCATCTGTG
>NC_090730.1:81070475-81077975 GCF_036898095.1 Palaemon carinicauda | reverse complement strand
GTGAAAGGGATATCGCGACATATCAGAGGACGTATTCTAGACACGTCACATGGCAATCTACGACCTGAATAGAGATTCGTCTCGTTAGGAGGGAGATTGACGAGATACGAATTCGGGAAAGAAAAAGGGGAGCCGCTCCCAAGGCATCCCTATCCCCCGATTCGTATGCGTGCCTGGCGCCAATCCTGGCGCCATCTGTATTCCTTGTAGCGTACACGAGGTGCTACAGATACTGTATGTAGGGAGGGGTCCTACAGTCCTTTCTTAGAAAGGCAAGGGCGGGTCCATCAGGACGACATGGCTATCTCACCCAAAAATAGATTTTTCGCTTCGCTCAAAATCCGTTTTTTGGGCTCAAGCCATGTCGTCCTGATGGAAGTGTACCAGAGCATTACTGTATCTGTGGATTCTCAGAACGTGCCGTACTCCCCGGAGATATTTATTCCCGGTCGACTAGACCTAGAGACCTAAGATGTTACCGTTATACATCTTTTCAACTAACTATAAACTATGTTAGAGCTTCCTGCCCCCTACAGGGAAGAGTCCTACTAGACTCTGGAAAGTCTCGAAGAGTACATATATCTATGTATGAATCTCAGGCAAGCTAATATAGTGGCCTCGCCCTATATTAAGTAAAGCATAGTTTGTATAGAACTACTGCGTCAATATATTGACCAGTCATCCGCACAATACTTGTATTGGACAAAGGTTTATATCCGCATAGGAAGAAACTAATAAAACCGCCCTCGTCCCTTTATGGGACGGAGTCCTCCCATTAGGGGACTTACATAAACCAATGCAACATAGCTTGCAAAACAGAACAATTCTATCAGAATTATCCCAGATAAGATACATAGAATTAAATGCTCAATTATACCAATAAATTGACACAGGTGAAAGAGACGCAAGGTTCTCAAGAACAAGTTTATTGACAGATAATAAACAGACAGGTTAACAACAAATATATATATTTATATAAAAGGGGATAACCCAAAACTTTAAGCATAAGTATGATAGTAAACAGAACTTGTTTATCTGAAAGAAAAACCATTAAACACCACTTTAATGAGATACCAAGGTATCAAGTCATAAAAAATCTGTATTACAAATCAATCACATTAGCGTTAGAAACGCTTGGCACACATGTCTGAACTTATGCGAGGTTCACCTTTGAAGGAAGGAACAGTCTATATGGGCACTTGGTGCCCTCATTTTAGTTTGTAGTACAGTATGTACCTACACACTCACCCTGGACTTAATCGTCCCAATTAAGACCACTGTTCCTCGCAGAGTTAAACAGTAGGGTTAACTACACGACCCACTGCTACCACAGATCTCTTAAGTTCCTCTACTTGCTTCGCATAGTGGCGAAAGAACACCCTGGAAGATTTCCAGCCCGTGTATGACCGGAGATGTTCAAAATCCATACAATTAAAGAAATTTAGGGATGAGGCAACTTTCCTCGGATCGTGACCTGCGGGTGTACTGTCAGGATCCGCTCTGCGAATAAAATATGTCATTTTCGCTCTGAGTTGATTCAGAGATAAATTTGAGCCTGATGTTTCTCCCCTGAATAGTTGACTACCCTTGAAGTCTGAAGTTCTACGAAGATAGACCTTTAGGCATTCTACTGGACATAGAGATGCATCTTCTTTCAGAGGGCAGATTCTCCAGGGACCCCACCTGTTGGTGGGTAACTCATTCTTGGCGAGAAACGTAGGATCCGGAAACAGGTTCAGTTCCCCCCCATCCAGGAACTGAACACGACCTGCCTCTCTCGAGAGGGCTACGATCTCACTAACCCTGGCCCCGACGCGAGTGCAAATAGGAAAATAACTTTTTGCGTTAAATCCTTTAACGCACATTCTTCATTGCTCAACAGGGAGGCGAAATGAAGAACTTTGTCTAAAGACCATGAAATGGGCTTTGGAGGTGCTGAAGGTCTGAGCCTAGCGCAGGCTTTCGGAACTTTATTAAAGATCTCGTTACCTAGGTCGATCTGGAAGGCAAATAAAATGGGTCTCATCAAAGCCGATTTACATACTGAAATCGTGTTAGCTGCCAATCCTTGGCCATGGAGGTGGATGAAGAAAGATAAGCAGAAGTCTGTTGAGATCTCCTGCGGATTCTTTGCCTTTACAAAGGCCACCCACTTTCTCCAAGATGACTCATATTGCCTTCTAGTCGATTTGCACTTGTATTCCTCTAGGAAGTCTATGCTAGCTCTCGAAATCCCGAAACGCTTTCTCACCGCTAGGGCGAGAAAATCATGAGCTGCAGGGTCTGGGTTTTCTGTAATGAAGCGCAGACAGTCGACTTCTGGACTCGCTGGGTCAGAACTGGATGTGGTAGCGGCACGAACTTCATCTGTAGTTCCAACGCCAAGGGGAACCACATACTGTTCGCCCACTTGTGGGCCACTATTGCCGCTACCCCCTTGAAGGATCTCAGTTTGTTGAGGACCCTCAACAGAAGGTTGTGAGGAGGGAACAGATAAATCCTGGACCACCTGTTCCAGTCGAGGGACATTGCGTCCACTGCTTCCGCTAAGGGGTCCTCGTACGGGGACACGTACAGGGGCAACTTCTTGTTGTCTTTCGTCGCAAAGAGGTCTATTTGCAGTTCTGGGACTTGATTCAGAATGAAGGAAAATGATCCTGCGTCTAAGGACCATTCCGACTCTATCGGTGTGAACCTGGATAGAGCGTCCGCTGTCACATTGCGGACTCCTTGAAGGTGAACTGCCGACAGGTACCACTTCTTCTTTTCTGCCAATCGGAAAATGGCTAACATCACTTGGTTGAGAGGTGGTGACCTCGACCCTTGTCGATTCAAACATCTCACAACCACCTCGCTGTCTGTCACCAATCTTATGTGGATCGAGTGACGCGGGGAGACTTTCTTTAAGGTAAGGAGCACTGCCATAGCTTCTAGAAAGTTTATATGAAAGGTCCTGAATAGCTTGGACCAAGTCCCCTGGACTTTTTTCCGATGAGAGTGACCTCCCCATCCCTCCTTTGAGGCGTCTGAGTGAATCGTCATCGACGGGGGAGGTGGCTGAAGAAGAACCGACTTCTTTAGATGTCTGGCTTGGGACCAAGGTCTGAGAAGAGTACGTAGCCGAGGCGGCACTGGTCTTCTCAGGTCTCTTCGCGCGTTTGATGCATACCTTCTCCAAACTCCGGTTGCATCCTTTAGCTGTGCTCTTAGCACTGGGTCTGTCACTGAAGCAAACTGGAGAGAGCCTAGTACCCTCTCCTGTTCGCGTCTTGATATCCTTTTGGAATCTAGAAGTCTCTTGACAGAGCCCGCTATCTCCTTCCTTTTCTTCATTGGGATGGAGAAACTGTGTGACAAAAGGTCCCAGTGGATTCCCAGCCACTGGAACTTTTGGGATGGAGAAAGTCGAGACTTTTTCTTGTTGATCTTGAAGCCTAGGTACTCTAGGAACTGGATCACCTGACTGGAAGCTTGTAAGCATTCGGTCTCGGATGCTGCCCACACCAGCCAGTCGTCCAGGTAGGCTACTACCTGAATTCCCTTTAGGCGTAATTGTTTGAGAGCTGCGCTCGCAAGCTTCGTGAAAATCCTTGGGGCTATGTTTAGCCCGAATGGCATGGCTCTGAAGGCGTACAGTTTCCGTTGTAGCCTGAACCCTAGGTAGGGGGAGAGTCGACGGCTGATTGGGATGTGCCAATAGGCGTCTGACAAGTCTATAGAGACTGAGTATGCCCTCTTGGGCAGTAAGGTCCTTATGTGTTGCAGTGTTAGCATCTTGAATTTGCAATTCACTATGAACTTGTTGAGTGGTGACAAGTCCAGAATGACTCTGAGCTTTTCCGAGTCTTTCTTGGGAACACAAAACAGCCTCCCTTGGAATTTGATGGACTTCACCTTTCGGATCACATTTTTCTCCAACAGTTCTTGAACGTACTCCTCCAAAATGGGGGTGGAGTGTTGGAAAAACCGAAGGCATGGGGGTGGAGTGCTGTACCAGCTCCAACCCAGTCCATTCTTGAGTAGGCTTTGGGCCCAGGGATCGAAGGTCCAGCGATCCCAAAATTTCATTAGTCTCCCTCCTACCGGTATCGTTTCACTTGGACTGCCGTCCTGAGGTCTTGCCTCCTTGACCACGACCACCTCTGAATCCCCTTCCCCTTGAGGGGCGCCTAGACGAGCCTCTGGCTGCTCCTCTAGGCTTTGCACGAAAGGAAGAAGACTGTCCTTCGAACGTTGGGGTGAATGTGGTTGACTGACCTGGCACAGCCTGGGGTACCCACTGAAAAGTAGTCGGGGTTTGTGCCACCATCTGGGGGCACTGGAGGCAAAGGCAATTGCAGTTGCTGTTGCTGTCTATAAGGCTTGGCTGGCCGAGATGGTAGCCTAGTCCTCATATTCTTCCTCTTTGGTTGAGGACCCTCATCCGGGGAAGATTTTCTTTTGATAGCCAGGCCCCACTTCTGGAGAAGGTTTCTATTCTCCACGGCGGCCTTATCAACAACCTCTTTGACCACATCGGTAGGGAAAAGGTCTTTTCCCCAAATGTTGGAGGATATTAACTTCCTTGGCTCGTGTCTCACCGAAGCCCCGGTGAACACGAACTCCCTGCAAGCTCTCCTTGCCTTGACGAAGCCATAAAGGTCCTTCGTCACTGTGGCTAGGTGAGACTTAGCCACAACCATGAACATTTCATGGACCTTAGGGTCACTTGCCATCGTCTCAAGAGTAGTCTGATGAGACATTGAGGCAGCCAGTCTTTCTTTTGTCTCGAACTCTCTTCGTAAAAGAAATTCGGACAACTTGGGGAGGTCCTCGCCGAATTGCCGTCCGGCAATATCAGCCTCCAACTTTCCCACTGAGAATGTCAGATGGACATCCTTCCAGTCCTTGTGGTCCATAGGCAGAGCCAGCGACAAGGGTTTACACTCCTCCAGGGAGGGGCAAGGCTTGCCGGCCTCGATTGCCTTTAGGACAGCCGCAAACCCTTTTTGTAAAAAGGGGAAGGCTCTATCAGAAGAGGACACAAAAGAAGGGAGCTTCTTGCTCAATGCTGCTACCTTCGAATTCGAGAAGCCCCTCTCTTTCATCGAGGATGAAAGTAGGGCTTGAGCCTTAGCATGGTCCATAATAATGACCTCTTTCGGCTCTGTCTCCTCCCTTGAAGCTGGTTCTTTTCTCAGCCGGACATAGCAGTCCGGATATGATGCCTTGCTGGGCCAGAATTCTACTTCCTCTAGGAGAACTGAACCCAGCTTATCCGAAATGACGATCTTACCAGTCGTCATTGGCATGTGCTCAGCATACCTCCATGGGTTAGCATCTGAGCATATGGGAAGGTCTTTCACATTGAGCTTTTTCCGGGGCCCATGTGATTCTGCTAGGGACTGCATACGCAGTTCCATTGCAGCCGCCTTCTCCTGATTCTCCTTCTGCATTTGTTGGATCATTCCAACAATCGAAGAGAGGGCCTGTCCCAGTTCTACTGGGAGACCAGCGGATGTTGAGGGGATGGGCTCCGGCATCTGAACCGGAGTAGCCGACACCTCGTCGACCCCATCCTCTGCGACATCCGGGGCTTGAACTTGATCCTGACCTTCTGCCAGGAGGTCTTCTTCCAAACCTTCGTCCACATCAGACATCCTGTCACACAACTGGATGTCTTGCATCGCATCTGCGACTTCCTCGTCCACCTGGACTAGGTCTTGGGGGATCTCCTCTTGAGGCTGGGGAATCACTGCTTCAGCTGATGCCTGGGGAAAAAGATACGCCCTCATCTTCTCACTAGGAAGATAAGGGCCAGAGGTGTTCTTCTTGAAGCCCCTTACCCAAGTACGGAGCTTTTCCCTAGCTATATCCCTTGATTCCGTCGTTCTAGGGGAATCAAAAGCCTCAGTAATCAGGTTAGTGCATACAGTACATACCTGAGGGTCCCAATACTGGAGATCATCCTTGGAGACAGCGCATGCTGCGTGTCTCCTACAACACTCATGTCCGCAGAGGTTCCTGCTACGGACATTGCAGAAAACATTTCCGCACTTCGGAGGGTCCTCCTGTAAAGAGAAAAAATTTCCATGAGTATCAAGTGAACTATGTATCACTGGATATGCATAGTATAGCATAACAATTCATAAAGGAAAGACACACACTTGTGTTTCCCTCACAACCCATTGTTGCAGCTTTCCAGATAATAAAATCAAAATTGGTTTATCTCTACTAGAGTAACCAATGCAAGGTTTCCAGAGGAAACAGGTGGAGCTCACACCTAGGCAATGATTTTAAAATCCTGGATAATAGACGGGGAAGACTCTGCTTCCTGTCTGAGGGCAACAGCAAAGGGCTGTGCAAGAAAACACAATAGTGTTAGAAGATACAGTGCTGTACCTAAACTTTTACTATAGTTTTCTTCTTACTGTATATGCTATACAGAAGAATACTAGTACAGTATAGGAGGATGTGTGCCGGCCTGCCTTTGCCGGCCGGCACACACCACAATTAGCTTTAAAGTATACTACTTAACAGCTATAGGGCGGCAGCCTTCTGGTTCAAATGCCTGTGCCGGCGGCAGTAGCTGCCGGCCAGCAACAGCCAGTGTTGGCCGGCAATGACTGCCGGCCAGTAACTACACAAGGTAGTACCTAGCTGCCGGCCACACTCTTGGTGGCCGGCAGACAAGGACTGACATAAGCCGGCCGGCAAAGGTCCAAGACCGAAGCCAGCCGGCAGCAAAAGAACCAGAAGACTACCCCTGCCCGGCTGCCGGCCTCACAGGCCGGCAGCCGGCCTCATAGGCCGGCTGCCGGGACAGGTACAGCACTAGAAGAAAATAGAATGGATGCCGGGATAAGAGTGTACACAACCCCCCAAGCCCGGCAACCGAAAGAGTGCATATAAGGAAGGGGAGAAACTTAATTCAGGCTTCCTTGACCAATGCCGTCCGGCTCTGTCGGCAGGCATGGATGAGGGACCAAGAGAGGTCCGGGCAGCACTCGAAAACATAAGACCCTTGCCGGCCAGCATCTCAGCCGGCCGGCAATGGCCTTAGTCAATTCCACATCCCAACCTATACTAGGTCCAGAAGTAGAATGACGTACAGTACAGTAATACCCCTGCCGGCCAGCTCTGCCGGCCGGCAGGGTACAGTACAGTAATGGCAAGGCCATTACGGAGATAGAGGGGGAAGGGACAAAAGGGTCCTGCCAACCTTGCTTTAGTGACAGATCACCCGCAGCCAAGAACTCTGTCTTAGCCTAAGGGAGATCTAAGGGAAAGGGCCAGCAATACTTGCCAGCTTCCAAAGCACCAAAGCAAGGAAGGCGTTGCTATTCCCAAGGGAAGATTTTATCCTCCCCAAGAACAGCAACAGGACTTTAGTCTGGTCGATCACAAAAGGAGGAATCATACTACAGAAACCTTCGATAGTGACCTAAGGGAGCTAAGCTCCCTTTATAAGTGTTAGGTCAGCAAGGGGAACTCTGCCCCAAGCCAGACAACACGGACCAG
>NC_090730.1:81062584-81064975 GCF_036898095.1 Palaemon carinicauda | reverse complement strand
ATCCAAATGACCGAGATCATTGGATATAGTTTCCTAGGATTCCCATTATATTGGAACTCCATGGAAAGCCAAGGACAAGGTTGGGATCGAATTCATTCGGTTCCCAGTTAAGAGCCAGAAGGCCTCATTAAAGGTAACTGCTTCTGGCAACCAGCCGTGCTAAGATGCACATAGCATGCTGGAATTAGAAGAATGCAAAGAGACAGCATGATCACTAATAGAGCAGTACTAGGTACTGATCTTAAAAGCAAAGCAGCTTATCTATTTGCTATGTAGGGCTATCTTAGTCTTATGATAGCTACAGTGAGGGGGTGCAAGTATTCTTGACGCCTCCGGGGCATCCGGCAAGCCGCCGGCATGCCGGAGCTCGCTCCAGCATAGATTCTGGCACTAGAACAGACAATTTTCAAAGTCAGTTAGATACCAGGATGGCGGCCGCCGGCACAACGGCGGCACGCCGGCAGGGAGCGGCGGCTCCGGCAGCCGGAGGATGCCAGGTTGGTGACTGGGGTAAGGATGGTACAGGTAGTATCGGGTTGCCGGCAGTATATGCCGGCACTCCGGAGATCGACCGGCAAGCGGACGATTAGATAGGAGTAGGAGAGCCGCCGGTAGTAGCCGGCGGCAGCCGGCAGTCCCTCGGTACACGGGGGGCTGGCGGCAAGGGTAGGGAAGTCACCAAGAGGGAGGCAGGTATTGCCGACAGTAGAGGCGGCAAGAGACCGGCACCCGGATAGATAGAGAGACAGGGGGAGGGGGGAAAGGATGCAGGAAGTACCGTCAGGGTTCCAGACATCCCTCCCCCTCCCTGAGAGGGTGTACCCATGATAGAGACAGGCTCTAGCATCCATAAGCAGGGGTCACTAGGGACCGGGAGCAGGTAGCCCAAGGGAGGACTAGGGAACACCCAAGAGGGGGGAGGGGGGAGACTCCCCTATGCAGAACTACACTAGTAACTAACCTTATAGGACACTATGAAGGTATATGTACCAGAGCGGACAGCACAGAGAAGCTCGGGTAGCCCTACTCATCCACCCTAAGGAGGATTTGTAGGACAGGGGACAGATGAGTATAAACTAACCTAAGCATAGGCTAGGCTATACAAGAGATAGGTGGGGAGGGAGAAGAGAGAGGTCTTCCCAGGAAGGGTTTCTGTACCAGAGCGGCCACTAAGGGAAGGGAGGACACTCCCTAACCTAAGATCAGGCTGATCGGCTAAAACGGTGCAAGAGTACAGTTTCAGCATGGAACAGAGAAACCTTCCTAACCCGACCTAGAGCAGGGCTAAAAGTCCTGAACTAGGCAAGGAAGAAGACATATCGCTATCGCAGGAAAGTCATAGACTATCCTAGCCATAGAGGTAGGCTAGCCTAACCTCACTCTCAGACGCAATCCTAAAGGGGGTTCATTCCTTTAGGGAGGACTGAGAGGCGATATATATACTCTATTAGACAATTAATCCCTTTACTCAGAAAAGGGATCAAGGCTAAATAGAGGGAATGCCAAGGCAGGGGATGAAGGAAGCATATAGGGGTCCTAAGGTTAGGTTAGGCTAGAAAGAATCACTGACTAGCCTATCCCCTATATGGTCCCTGAAGGCGAAAACATTTGCATCACTAGTCAAAAGTATTGTAAAATAATAATGCCACTTCTTCATAACTTAGTCTAGGATCACTAATAAATCATGCATGAACACTTGTATGTAGGCTCCTGGCCTGGGGGCTATAGTAGCCGACTGGTATGAGGTCAATCGATGACCGATAAAGAGCGTCTAAACACGATATAAAAGTTCCTAGCTATGAAGACTAAATAAACTAATGTATTCGATTAGTATATAATGCCGGAAGCGTTGTTGTGGCTAACTAAATAAGACATGCAAAACAACAACGACGCCATAAAATGGCGGGTCCGGTAGAGGCACAGCTCTGCCACAAAACATCAATTATTTCGCAAAATAATATTTACTTAACGGCCAGAGCTTAATTAAACAATACTGGAACCTTGTACTCAACTTTCCAGAAGAAGGCGAGGCTGAAGGTAACGACATAGCGAAGATGCAAAGCGATAAAGTTAACACAAGGGAAAATCCGTCTAAGTAGGGCAGCTACTAAACAAAGGATAAAGACGCGCGTGACGTCATTAGAGCAATGGCGTCCGTTTGTTTACGTCTCGAGTATCAGTAGTAGCCACGAGTGAGATTAGCTGTGGAACGGCTCCCAGCTATTCTCAGTCCTTACACACCGAAGCATTAACTCTGTTCGGGGTGGAGATAGCTATGTGGCACGTTCAGACATGCGTGTCCCCTGTTGTATTACGATGTCTTAAAGGGAAACCTTTGAGATACTCGCTCCAGAAGTTAGAATTCTGTGATAACCTGTGGTTAAATTCTCT
>NC_090730.1:81055084-81057584 GCF_036898095.1 Palaemon carinicauda | reverse complement strand
GCGGATTCCAAAATCGCCTCTATGTCCTATTCCCGTAGTTTCCGAACCTTTTAAGGAAGTCATTATTGATGTGGTTGGACCATTACCGAAGATGCGTAGTGGTAATGAGTATATTTTGACAATCATGGATAGGATGTCTCGATATCCCGAGGCAATACCACTACGTACAATAAAAAGTGTTAAAATTGTAGATGTACTAATTGACTTTTTTACCAGGTTTGGGATGCCTAAGATTATTCAATCGGATTGTGGTTCTAATTTTGTTAGCAGGTATTTCAGAGATAAAATGGCAGAGTTAAATATAAAACATGTGACCTCTTCTCCATATCATCCAGAAAGTCAGGGAGCTCTGGAGAGATTTCATCAAACCCTGAAATCAATGGTAAAGAAATATTGTTTGATTAATGGTTCTGAATGGGATAAGGAATTACCTTATTTGTTGTTCGCTTTTCGTTCTGTCCCAAGTCAGTCTTTAGGTTTTTTCGCCTTTCAGCCTTGTGTTTGGCCATTGTGTTCGAGGTCCTCTTGATGTTGTTCGAGAGTCCTGGGAGGGAGACGTCCCTGAAATCAATTTATTAGATTATGTGTCTAATCTAGGTGATAAGTTAACAAAAGCTTGGAAATTTGCAGGTGAAAATTTATTGTGTAGCCAAAAAAGAATGAAGTACTTTTTTGACAGAAGGTCTAAAGCACGTGACTTTGCGGTAGGCGACAAAGTTTTGGTTTTGTTACCCATTCCTGGAAATCCATTGAAAGCATCTTTTTCAGGTCCTTGGAAAATTCTGAAAAAAATTAGTGAAGTTAATTATTTAGTAGAGACTCCCGAGAGAAGGAAACCTTTTCAGCTTTGTCACATAAATATGTTGAAGGCTTATGTAGAACGGGAGAAAGTCACTCCCGTGGCAACCATAGGGAATGCTGTAGTTTCTGAGAACGATAAACTTTTTTCTTTTTCAGAGGGTGAAAGTATTGATGATAATTGTTTTAATGGAAGTGAATGGCGTTCAGATAATAAGAATTCTTTGAAACATTTTTCTGGTATGGTTTCTCATTTAAGTAATGAAGAACAAAAGTCTTTAAAGAAATTGGTATTTAATTATAATGAATTATTTTCGGATGTACCGGGAAGGACTAATGTCCTTGAACATGACGTGGACGTAGGTAGTGCCACTCCTGTGAAACGAGCACCTTACAGGTTGAATCCCTTTAAAAATGAGGTTGTGGCGAAGGAAGTTGATTATATGCTAAAACATGACCTAATTGAACCTAGTCAAAGTCCTTGGTCATCCCCTGTTGTATTGGTAAAGAAATCCGACGGTAATTTCAGGTTATGTTTTGATTACCGTAAATTGAATGAAGTGTCTAAGTCTGATTGTTACCCATTACCACGAATTGAGGATTGTATTGATCGTATGGGTAAGGCCAAGTACATTAGTAAATTCGATTTGCTGAAAGGTTATTGGCAGGTTCCTCTTTCGAAGCGGGCAAGGGCCCTGTCCGCTTTCGTAACACCCCAGGGACTATTTCAATGTAAAGTGATGCCGTTTGGTATGAAGAACGCGGCTGCCACCTTTCAGAGGTTAATGAATACTTTAGTCTATGGTTTAGAGGGGTGTGTAGTTTATATTGATGATATTGTTATTTATAGTAATGATTGGGAAACTCATTTAAAACGTATTAGGGCACTGTTTGAGGTTTTGAAGAAAGCAGGTTTAGTAATTAATTTAAAGAAAAGTGAATTCGCAAAGGCGAGGGTCGTATATTTGGGTCATGAAGTTGGTAATGGTAAAGTTGCTCCTAAGCAAGCAAATATCGAATGTATTGAAAAAATGTTAATCCCTAAGTGCAGGAGGGATGTCAGAAGATTCCTTGGGTTGGGTGGGTACTACCGAAGGTTTGTTAGAAATTTTTCTGACATCGCCGATCCTTTGACTAATCTCTTAAGAAAGAAGGTAGCTTTTGTCTGGACTGATGAAACACAAAGGGCTTTTGATAATTTAAAAAGAGTATTAATTAATTTCCCTGTCTTAAGAGCTCCTGATTTTGACCTTCCTTTTTCTCTTGCCACGGATGCAAGTGACGTTGGTGTAGGAGCGGTGTTGTTGCAGAATGACGAGCAGGGAGTTTCTCATCCTGTCGCATTCTTTTCAAAAAAATTGTCCTCCGCCCAACGTAGGTATTCCACTGTGGAGAAAGAGACTCTTGCTTTAGTATTTGCTATTAACCATTTTCAGGTTTATCTCTCCTCCTCAGATACACCTATTAAGGTCTTGACAGACCATAATCCCCTGACCTTCATCAGCAGATACAAAAATAAAAATCAACGATTGATGAGGTGGAGTCTCATGCTGCAAGAATGGAATTTAGAATTTTCCCACATCCCAGGAAAAGATAATATTGTTGCCGATTTTCTCTCTCGCAGCGTTGAATATTAGTTGATTGACAGAGGGCTATGCAGTTATTAAAGGTAGTATCTGTATCGTTCTAATTATGGTGTGTG
>NC_090730.1:81020084-81025084 GCF_036898095.1 Palaemon carinicauda | reverse complement strand
TTCTGTAATGAAGCGCAGACAGTTGACTTCTGGACTCGCTGGGTCAGAACTGGATCTGGTAGTGGTACAAACTTCAGCTACAGTTCCAATGCCAGGAGGAACCACACGCTGTTCGGCCACTTGTGGGCCACTATTGCCGCTACCCTTTGAAGGATCTCAGTTTGTTGAGGACCCTCAACAGAAGGTTGTGAGGAGGGAACAGATAAATCTTGGACCATCTGTTCCAGTCGAGGGACATCGCGTCCACTGCTTCCGCTAAGGGGTCCTCGCAACGGGGCACGTACAGGGGCAACTTCTTGTTGTCTTTCGTCGCAAAGAGGTCTATCTGCAGTTCTGGGACTGATTCAGAATGAAGGAGAATGATCCTGCGTCTAAGGACCATTCCGACTCTATCGGTGTGAACCTGGATAGAGCGTCCGCTGTCACATTGCGGACTCCTTGAAGGTGAACTGCCGACAGGTACCACTTCTTCTTTTCCGCCAATCGGAAGACGGCCAACATCACCTGGTTGAGAGGTGGTGACCTCGATCCTTGTCGATTCAAGTATCTCACAACTACCTCGCTGTCTATCACCACCTTATGTGGATCGAGTGACGCGGGGAGACTTTCTTTAAGTTAGGAGCACTGCCCTAGCTTCTAGAAAGTTTTATGTGAAAGGTCTTGAATAGCCTGGACCAAGTCCCCTGGACTTTTTTCCGATGAGAGTGACCTCCCCATCCCTCCTTCGAGGCGTCTGAGTGAATCGTCACCGATGGGGGAGGTGGCTGAAGAAGAACCGACTTCTTTAGATGTCTGGCTTGGGACCAAGGCCTGAGAAGAGTACTTAGCCGAAGCGGCTGGTCTTCTCAGATCTCTTCACGCGTTTGATGCATAACTTCTCCAAAACTCCGATTGCATCCTTTAGCTGTGCTCTTAGCACTGGGTCTGTCACCGAAGCAAACTGGAGAGAGCGCAGTACTCTCTCCTGCTCGTGTCTTGATATCCTTTCGGAATCTTGAAGTCTCTTGACAGAACCCGCTATCTCCTTCCTTTTCTTCGCCGGGGTGGAGAAACGGTGTGACAAAAGGTCCCAGTGGATTCCCAGCCACTGGAACTTTTGAGATGGAGAAAGTCGAGACTTTTTCTGTTGATCTTGAAGCCTAGGTACTCTAGGAACTGGATCACTTGACTGGAAGCTTGCAAGCATTCTGTCTCGGATGCTGCCCACACCAACCAGTCGTCCAGGTAGGCTACTACCTGAATTCCCTTTAGGCGTAATTGTTTGAGAGCTACGCTCGCAAGCTTCGTAAAAATCCTTGGGGCTATGTTTAGCCCGAATGGCATGGCTCCGAAGGCGTATAGTCTTCGTTGTAGCCTGAACCCTAGGTAGGGGGAGAGTCGATGGCTAATTGGAATGTGCCAATAGGCGTCTGACAAGTCTATAGAGACGGAATATGCCCTCTTGGGCAGTAAGGTCCTTATGTGTTGCAGTGTTAGCATTTTTTAATTTGCAATTCACTATGAACTTGTTGAGTGGCGACAAGTCCATAATGACTCTGAGCTTTTCCGAGTCTTTCTTGGGAACACAAAACAGCCTCCCTTAGAAATTGATGGGCTTCACCCATGGATCACCTTTTTTTCTCCAACAGTTCTTGAACGTACTCCTCCATAACGGGGGTGGAGTGTTGGAAAAAACCGAAGGCACGGGGGTGGAGTGCTGTACCAGCTCCCGCCCAGACCATTCTTGAGTAGGCTGTGGACCCAGGGATCAAAGGTCCACCGATCCCGAAATTTCAGAAGTCTCCTCCTACCGGTATCACCTCACTTGGACTGCCGTCCTGAGGTCTTGCCTTCCTGACCACGACCACCCCTTAATCCCCTTCCCCTTGAGGGGCGTCTAGACGAGCCTCTGGCTGCTCCTCTAGGCTTTGCTCGAAAGGAAGTAGACTGCCCTTCGAACGCTGGGGTGAATGCCGTGGACTGTGTCAACACGGCCTGGGGTACCCACTGAAAGGTTCTGGTCGGGGTTTATGCCACGATCTGGGGCACTGGGGGCAATGGGAATTGCAGTTGCTGTTGCTGTCTAAGAGGCTTGGCTGGCCGAGACGGTAGCCTAGTCCTCATAGTCTTCCTCTTTGGTTGAGGACCCTCATCCGGGGAAGACTTTCTTTTGATAGCCAGGCCCCACTTCTGGAGAAGGTTTCTATTCTCCAAGGCGGCCTTATCAACAACTTCTTTGACCAAGTCGGTAGGGAAAAGGTCTTTTCCCCAAATGTTGGAGGAGATTAGTTTCTTTGGCTCGTGCCTCACCGTAGCCGAGGTAAACACGAACTCCCTACAAGCTCTCCTTGCCTTGACGAAGCCATAAAGGTCCTTCGTCACTGTGGCCAGATGAGGCTTGGCCACTACCATGAACATTTCATGGACCTTGGGGTCACTTGCCATCGTCTCGAGAGTAGTCTGAAGAGACATTGAGGAAGTCAGTCTTTCTTTTGTATCGAACTCACTTCGCAAAAGAAAGTCAGACAGCTTAGGGAGGTCCTTGCCGAACTGACGTCCGGCAATATCAGCCTCCAACTTTCCCACTGAGAACGTAAGATGGACGTCCTTCCAGTCTTTGTGGTCCATAGGCAGGGCCAGCGACAAGGGTTTACACTCCTCTAGGGAGGGGCAAGACTTGCCGGCCTCGATTGCTTTTAGTACAGCCAGAAACCCTTTCTGTAAAAAGGGGAAGGCTCTAGTAGGCGAGGACACAAAGGAAGGGAGCTTCCTATTCAATGCCGCTACCTTTGAGTTAGAGAAGCCCCTCTCTTTCATCAAGGATGAAAGTAGAGCTTGAGCCTTAGCATGGTCCATCACTATGACCTCCTTCGGCTCTGTCTCCTCCTTTGAAGCTGGTTCCTTCCTCGGCCGGACATAACAGTCCGGATATGATGCCTTGCTGGGCCAGAATTCCACCTCCTCCAGGGGAACTGAGCCCAGCTTATCCGAGATGACGATCTTTCTAGTCGTCATCGGCATGTGCTCAGCATACCTCCATGAGTTAGCATCTGAGCACAAGGGAAGGTCTTTCACATTGAGCTTTTTCTGGGGCCCATGTGATTCTGCAAGGCACTGCATTCGCAGTTCCATTGCAGCCGCCTTCTCCTGATTCTCCTTCTACATTTGTTGGATCATTCCAACAATAGAAAAGAGAGGGCCTGTCCAGCTCTACTGGGAGACCGGCCGATGTAGAGGGGCTTGAACTTCATCCTGGGCTTCTGCCAGGAGGTCTTCCTCCTGACACCCGTCCACATCAGACATCCTGTCATCTAGCTGGATGTCTTGCATCGCGACTGCGACTTCAGCATCCACCTGGATCTGAACTTAGGGGATCTCCTCTTGAGGCTGGGGAATCACTGCATCAGCTGATGCCTTAGGGAAAGGATACGCCCTCATCATCTCACTTGGAAGATAAGGGCCAGAAGTGTTCTTTTGGAAGCCCCTTACCCAGGTACGAAGCTTCTTCCTAGCTATTTAAATGTCTCAGTAATCAGGTTAGTGCACACAGTACATACCTGAGGGTCCCAATACCGGAGATCATCCTTGGAAACAGCGTATGCTGCGTGTCTCCTACAAAACTCATGTCCGCAGAGGTTCTTGCTGCTGACATTGCAGAAAGCACTTCCCCACTTTGGAGTGTCCTTCTGTAAAGAGAAGAAATTTCCATGAGTATCAAGTGAACTATGTATCACTGGATATGCATAGTATAGCATAACAATTCAGAAAGGAAAGACACACACTTGTGTTTCCCTCACAACCCATTGTTGCAGCCTTCCAGATAATAAAATCAAAATGGTTTATCTCTTCTAGAGTAACCAATGCAAGGTTTCCAGAGGAAACAGGTGGAGCTCACACCTAAGCAATGATTTTAAAATCCTGGATAATAGACAGGGAAGAACTCAGCTTCCTATCTGTAGGGCAACAGCAAAGGGATGTGCAAGAAAAAACAATAGTGTTAGAAGGACACAGTGCTGTACCAAAAACCCTTACCATAGTTTTCTTCTTACTGTATATGTTATACTGAAGAATACTAGTACAGTATAGGGGGATGTGTGCCGGCCTGCCTTTGCCGGCCGGCACACACCACAACTAGCTTTAAAGTATACTACTTAACACCTATAGGGCGGCAGCACTCTGGTTCAAATGCCTGTGCCGGTCAGCAGCAACTGCCGGCCGGTAACAGCCAGTGTTGGCCGGCAATGGCTGCCGGCCAGCAACTACACAAGGTAATACCCAGCTGCCGGCCACACTCTTGGTGACCGGCAGACAAGGGCTGACATAAGCCGGCCGGCAAGGGTACAAGACCGATGCCAGCTGGCAGCAAAAGAACCAGAGGACTACACCTGCCCGGCTGCCGGCCTCATAGGCCGGCAGCCGGGACAGGTACAGCACTAGAAGAAAAATAGAATGGATGCCGGGATTAGAGTGTACACAACCTCCAAGCCCGGCAACCGAAAGAGTGCATATAAGGAAGGGGAGAAACTAATTCAGGCTTCCTTGACCAATGCCGTCCGGCTCTGCCGGCAGGCATGGATGAGGGGACCAAGAGAGGTCCGGGCAGCACTCGAAAACATAAGACCCTTGCCGGCCAGCAGCTCTGCCGGCCGGCAAGGGGCTGAGTCAATTCCACATCCTAACCTATACTAGGTCCAGAAGTAGAACGACGTACAGTACAGTAAGACCCTGCCGGCCAGCTCTGCCGGCCGGCAAGGGGCTGAGTCAATTCCACATCCTAACCTATACTAGGTCCAGATGTAGAACGACCGTACAGTACAGTAATGGCTCGGCCATTACGAAGAAAGAGGGGGAAGGGACAAGAAGGTCCTGCCAACCTTGCTTTAGTGACAGATCACCCGCAGCCAAGAAACTTATCTTAGCCTAAGGGAGATCTAAGGGGAAAGGCCAGCAATACTTGCCAGCTTCCAGAGCACCAAAGCAAGGAAGGCGTTGCTACTCCCAAGGGAAGAACTTATCCTCCC